>NW_006239001.1:1479582-1480326 GCF_000226075.1 Solanum tuberosum
ATTTTAAATCGTTTGAAATTGAAGAAGCTCGATAATTAATATATATTGTGGATGTCCAAAATTGGGTGTCAACATATACAAATAGGTTTGTTTATTCTCATGTATCTTGATTTTGTATTGGAGTTAAAAGTTCATAATATTCTAAAGTTTAATTTTAAAAAGTTTTTCAAATTAAGTTTTATATTTTTTGATTTTGTTATTTCTCAAACACTTTAATGGCTGATCATTCCTTAAACCGGATGATTCTTGTTAAAGGTAATACACATTAAAGACTTGAGAAGTCATTGGAGAAATTGGTCTTAGAAAGAGGACACAAGATGATCAGTATAATTTTTATTTCTGTATTACAACTACAAGACCCTATATTACACACAAAATATGAATAATTCTGTGATGGAAGTTGCAAATTATCGAAAGCTAAGATATGCCATTCAGTACAAGTTCTTGTATCCATCTTTCATTACAGGGACTGACTTTTCATCCGTCATCATTTAAGCTGAGAATAGATCTAAGCATAGGAAAGATCCAAAATCAAGATGGAAGAATTACATCAAGCTTTAATTAACAGAACAAATACACCATTAAGTACACATCAAGTGCAACAATGTTGGATACACATCAGATGTACACGTATCTAGTTAAGAGTTCGTGCATCTGAGTTAAGATTATTCAGATGCTAAAAAAAGGAAGAATTTTGAAATACTTACTTTTTTTGGATTGATGATAAGACAGATACTGATCTAC
>NW_006239001.1:1480426-1480542 GCF_000226075.1 Solanum tuberosum
TACACCTAGTGCTACACCACATGATACGATGTCTGCTTTAGCTCCTGGCCAGAAGGCCAGACTTGGTAGAGTCATGATTGAGCCGGATGGATCATCGTAAGTTTGTTTTGTTATCT
>NW_006239001.1:1482219-1536992 GCF_000226075.1 Solanum tuberosum
TTGTCGAAAAGTGACTCAGTCCGTCGCTAAAAGAGACGCAGTCCGTCTCTAAAAGCGACGCAGTCTGTCGCTTTATTAACGACGCAGTCCGTTGCTTTTTTAGCGACGCAGTCCGTCGCTTTTTAGCGACGCAGTCCGTCGCTTTTTAGCGACGCAGTCCGTCGCTTTTTGAAAAACGACGCAGTCCGTCGCTTTTTAGCGACGCAGTCCGTCGCTTTTTGAAAAACGACGCAGTCCGTCGCTTTTTGAAAAACGACGCAGTCCGTCGCTTTTTGAAAAACGACGCAGTCCGTCGCTTTTTGAAAAACGACGCAGTCCGTCGCTTTTTAGCGACGCAGTCCGTCGCTTTTGGCCGTCGTTTTTCGACAATTTTTTAGTAGTGATGTGCACACTTATGAAAGTCCAAAGTGGAAGGATGATTCTGAAAGCTTTCGAACTGAGGATCTTTTTACTCGTATTCTAAACAAAGTGGAAGGATCAAATGAAGTGCTCAAGGAAATGAAGGTGGACTTCTCATCTTAAAATATTATGGTGACCTCTCTCTTGGCCTCCATAAAGCAACTTGAGTCCCAAATGAGTCAACTTTCAGCACATTTAAATTCGAAACCACAAGAAAATCTTGCTAATGGTATTTTAGTTAGTTCGTAGAGTAATCATGACCAATGCATTGCGATGTTGACTCGGACTTGTAAAGTCGTGGGTGATGATGTAGAAAATGATGACAAAGCAAAATCTAGTAAAGATAAAAATGATGTCACTGATTGTGAGGAGCTGGTCGAAGAATCGTGCAATGAAGTGCCCAAACAGAGTGATGAGGTACCGAATAAAGTTACCATCGGTTAGGTAAAAACAACAAATGAGAGGGATGTTTCCTTTTTGGTTCCTACAAAACCATTGCTTAAAGTTAACCCACCATTTCCTCAGAGATTGAAGAAAAGGGATGAAGATGCAAAGTTCCAAAAATTTATCTCCATTATCAAAACTCTATCTATAAATCTTCTTTTGGTGGAGGCTTTGTTGGAAATTGCAGGCTATGTGAAGTTCATGAAATAATTGGTTACCAAAAAAAGGAGTATGGATTTTAAAACGGTTGAGGCGTCTCATAGTTCTAGTTCCAATATGACAAGCAATGTGGTTGTTAAACAAGCGGATCCAAGGAAATTTACTATTCCATGCACAATTGGGATATTTCAATTTTCCAAAGCATTGTGTGATTTTGGGGAAAGTTTCAACTTGATGCCATATGCTATTGTCATAACCTAGGGGTACCCCCTAGATGCAACAAGGCGTATAGAACCCGAAGGACTCCATACAAGCCACATAGTCCTCATAACATAAGAAATAGAACAATATGAGTAAAACAATATTTCAAGTCTAAAAAGATTTTCATAAAAGAAAGCGAAAGTCTAGACACTTTGTCTCATCATAGCCATCTATTACAATATTGAATGAAATAGGGATAAGCCCATACAAGATGTACAAAAAGGGAAAAAACTTGAGTGAAACTAGACATATGAAAATCCGTCCTCGATCCATTAGGAGTCACCAAGCTCAGGAACACTCAAATCCAAGCTCTAGCCACAAGTATGATCACCTCTAGTGTCGAACCCTACACTTGGGAAAAATATCAGCAAAGTAGGCGTTAGTACAAAAATTCACTAAGTATGGTAGCCATGCATAAAAACACTTGAAACATGCTAAAAGGGATATTTTATTTTGAAAATATGTAATTTAACAAGCTTAAACATCATCATAGAGATAGTCGGAAAGACATAAGTCAAAACATCATCTTCAATGCTAGCTAACATCATCTTTAATGCCTTTTAACACTTATGGGATACTTCTTGCAGCATGCCTTAGTTCATTAATAAACTTCTTGTTATTGTGGGAAATAAGCCTTAACCGACATGAGACCATGTGAGATTTAATATAAAATTCGGTGTCTCCCACATCGAAAAGGGTTGGTCTACTTGCCTAAGGTAGAACATATAATTTTAGCTTAAGTGGATCCACTAACTAAATATCCTACGAGGGCACGCAGTTTATGGGATAAAGAGATTATTACTAGAGACCCGACCTGCCTATGGGAGAGCTTCCATCTCAAGAGGTTACTTCTAGAAACTCATCCTTACTACGGGAAGTCTTCCACCTCATACAATATCCACTAGTTGCTAAGCATTAAATCCCCACGGAGTAGTTAGTTCTTTATTAACATCATTACTCATGAAAGGGCGCCCTTGGCCTACCAATTCAAGTTAGGTCATTAGAATAGCTCTTTTAAGTTACTCATGAAAGGGTGCCCTTGGCCTACCTATTCAAGGTATATCATTCACTCAACTCTCTAGAATTACTAATTAAAGGGTTCCCTTGGCCTATCGATTCAAGATAGATCATTAATTAAACTCTTTAGACCAAGCGTGAGCAACTACCACCATCCATGTTTTAGTTATGAAGGCCTTTTAGACTTTTATTCAATTAGGTGAGAAGGCCTTTCTAACCTATTAATCTTCATTATGTGAGAACTCTTTCACATTATGCTCAATGTGTATTATGAGAGTGTCCTTTCAACAACACAACAACAACATTCTTCACACTTTATTCTAAAAACATAATTAAAACAGTTGCTTAGATGTTATAGAAAATGCATAATCTCATACTTTACCTCCTTGAGGTTCAACACTTAATTTCAATAAACACATGTAGAATCTAAGCATTATACATGGATATCATTATAATTCAGGTGATTGAGTTACCTCATGCATAAATTGATAAACTTCATCTTTCATGAACAAAGACCCATATCGTATCATCAACTTTGAGAAATATGGAAAAGTTCATGTATTCTTGGGGATACATCATAAATATCATAGGAAATCATCAATTTATGCTTAATATAACTCAATTAAATCATAAAAATCAAGTTATAAAGGAACCCATGACTTTGGAATCAAACCCTAACAATTGGGGATTTCTATAATTTGAAATTGAAACTTTTGAGAGGGCTCCATGGGTGAAAGCTACCCATGGATGAAAACCACCATACCTTGATCACAAAGCCCAATTCTAGACTTCAATGGAATAATTGAACCTTGACCATGAACCTAGATGAATTTCCTTATTCTTGTTCTTCTTCTTCTAACTTTTAGAGAGAGAAATATTTGAGAGCAGAGCTTTTGGGAATCGATTTGGGTTTTGGAAATAATGAGTTGAATGGGTGGAATTTTGGGTTGAAATGACTTATATAGTGACCCTATGTTAAGGGAAAACTACCTCACTTAAGTTGGACTAAATCTGGGATTACCGAAAACACACTTTACTTTAAGTTAGTTGATAGGTCTCACGTGGAGCCCCATGAGTCGTGGTCCCCTTCGTGGACATGAGGCAGTGGCTAGGCAACAAATGCCTTTAGCCCACAAGCCCAAGGCATCTTTACGAGGGGATCCATGAGCCATGGTGTTTGCCTCGAGCCGTGGCCTCTCAAGTGGTGAAGGCATCACCACGAGCCGTGGTCTTCACTATTGGCCGTGTAGTGGCTCGTGGAAATGAGCCAATGCTGGGAAGCCTTAGGGAGGCTACTGCCTCACCACCACGAGTGGCACTATTGGACGTGGTGACCACCACAAGATGTGAAGGCTCACGTGGCATGGTGGGCAGTGTCTTGGGAAATTTGGGCAGCCTTGGCCCCTTTCCCTTGGCTCTTGCCCTCTTGCCCTTGGCCCTAGGCAACCTTCATGACTCTAACTCTCACGTTTAGCTCTAGTTTAGCCTACTAGTTTCTAGGGTGTTACAATATCTCCCTGTTGGGAATATTCATCCTCAAATGATGATCTAGACACCTTACCAAAGTCAAGACTCAAGACTAGCAGCTCATCATGCATGCAACATCATAACAATACACAAAACAAAGAAGGAAACATAAACTCCAACTCAAAACATTCGATGCATCACAAGGAAGTAGGAACTACATCTAGCAAACTATTATGCATGAAATTTCAACATTTCTTATGTGTTTAGGAGGAATTACCTTCTCCAACTAAAACAATGTTGAACACAATCTTATGGAACCTTTATGCAATTTACTCTCAACAAGCATAATTAAAGCGTGTTCATCAATTCATCTCGTGAAGTCAATAGTCAATTTATACTCAATGCACAACAACATGAGGAAAATCAATCATATAAACTCATTTTATTTCTAAACATAAGTTTCTCATGAACATGCATAACATAGGGAAATCATGGAAAACTCATATAACACATATAACTCCCTAAACAAGAAAAACTCAAGAGGAACTCATCATATCAAGCTAGAATACGAGTAGAAGGAAAGAAATGAGGATTATGGGACATCATATCGGCCTCGGCCTCCCAAGTAGCACCCTCAACTAAAAGATTCCTCCACAACTCTTTTACGGAAGCAACTTCCTTGTTTCTCAACTTCTTAATTTGCCGGTCTAAGATCTCAACCGAAACTTCCTCATAAGTAAGACTTTCAACAACTCTCAACCCTTCAAGGGACATTAAGGATTCCGGATCTCCATCACATTTCTCAAGCATAGAGACATGAAAATTTGGGTAAAGTGATGCCAACTCATTAGGCAATTTTAGTCCACAAGCAACCTTATCAACACGTCTAAAGTCTCATACGGCCTACAAAATGGGGACTGAGCTTCCCTTTCTTTGCAAACTTCATTACACCCTTCATAGGTGAGATTCTCAAGTAAACCCAATCATGATCATTAAGAACACTCAAAAGACCTGGCTATCTAGGCACTCCATCTCCCCCTTGGGAGGAAGCCTCTGCTAATTTCTTAATTATCGCTTTTTTCAAGTAAACCAAAAATCAGATCAAGCCTTTGCTTAGCTTTCACACTCATCACGTAAGACGATTCAGACCCATTGTGAACCATTCACCACCCTTGGTGGAGGCCACTAATTGAACACCTACTACAGTCAACCTATGAACATCTCGAACCAGCTCTTTCTTTTCATCATCGAATGAGCAATACTACCCATAGACAACCTACTAAGAGCATCTACTACCCCATTACTTCCATCGTGGTGATAAAAAACACTTATGTCTATATCTGTCAATAACTCTAGCAACCTTCCTTTGGCGTAGATTCAAATCCTTGTGACTAAACACGCATTGTAAACTACTATGATTGGTGAAAACGTCCACATGAACCCCATACAAATAATGCCTCCACATCTTTAAGGCAACCACAATCGCCGCTAACTCAAGGTCAAGGGTAGGATAATTCCTTTCATGGATTTTAAGTTGCCTTGAAGCATAGGTAATCACTTTGCCATTTTGCATAAGCACACATCCCAACCCAACTCTAGAGGCATCACAATACACCACAAAGCCATTTGTACCTTCCGGTAAAGTCAACATCGGAGCAAAAATAGTATATCTCTCAACTCTTGGAAACTTTTCTCACAAGCTTCCGACCAATGAACTTAGCCTTCTTTTGAGTCAAAACCGTCAATGGAGAGGCAATGGAAAAGAACCCCTCAAATGATCAACATGCTCATTCTCACTTCTTGAATGGATCAAAAGATTAAGAACGAACACAATCACTAACATATCAAGGTATTATCTAAACACCCTATTCCTCAATCCATAAATGCCGCCAGAGCATTAGTGAACCCTAACTACATAACCAAAAACTCATAATGACCATTCTGGGTTTGACAAACCGTCTTTGGAATATCATCCCCTCTCACCCTCAATTGGTGATAACCCTAACGAAGATCAAACTTAGAGAAATAATCAGCCCCTTGAAGTTGGTCAATACTAACAATCTATTTCCCTCACCCTAACTAGGTGGTAAAAGCAACCTTTAGCCATCATCCTTCTAACCTTCATATAGGGAACAACTAACCTCTAGGCATAAGATTTTCCCCATTCCCCTCTAGGATAGGCTCATTTGGGAAATAAAATCCTACCATCGGAGTTCTACAATCAATAGAGGCATAACAAGAATGCAACCAATCCCTACCAAGGATAACATCGAAGTCTAACATATCAAACTCTACCAAGTCAACAAGAGTAACTCTATGGGATAGGGAACATGAAACATTCTACAAACTCTCTTAGCCACAATAGACTCACTTACTATTGTGAAGACAGAAAAGGTTCTAACAGCATCAAACCTCATATCCACATATGGCATCATAAAACAAAATAGCCTCGAGACCTAATAAAACATATACATCTATTAAGAAAACTATCAACATACCGGTAGCAATATATGGAGGATACTGTTGTTCACCTCTAGCCTGGGGAGCATAGAGTCTACCTTGATTTGGGGCACTAGTACATGAACCACCTGGAGGAGCTTGCTTGCCCTCTTTTCCTTTAGCCTTAAGTACCAGGCAATCCCTCATTTTGTGACCATTCTTACCACAACCAACACAACCATTCGTGCCAACTAGACACTCACCTTTGTGCCTCTTTCCACACCTAGCATAAGTATAAAATAGAGGTCTACTATCCTTTCCTTGAGACATAGGGTTGGACATCCTTTCTTTATTAAACCTTGGGGAAACCTTAGACAAAAATTTTCCGAAAAACCTTTGTTGAAATCTAGGATAACAATGTCCATTGGACCTTCCTTGAGGGAATTATCCTCTTCAATACTATAACCTCTTTGTTTCTCTAGACTTCTCTTCAAGTTTCTCTTCTTCAATCTGTGGGGCAAAAATCACAAGGTGATAAATATTCATATCATGATCAAGCATAGCTGTATGACATTTTTTTACTACCAAGTCGAACAAACCTGACACAAACTTACTCTTTATTGACCTAGGGTCGGCTAATATAGATGGAGCATATCTCGAAACTCGAGTATGCATCCAAGCATATTCCTTAACGCTCATACTACCTTGCCGAAGGTTAATAAACTCAAGTATCGTAGCCTCTCTCATCTCCAAAGAGAAAAACCTACCCAGAAAAGCCTTCTTAAACCTTTCCCACTCTATGGGGCCCACTTTCATTGACCTAGCTTCTTTCCATTAGTTGAACCAAATCTAAGAAAGATCTTTCAATTGATGAGCGACCAATTCCATCTTATCTAGCAGAGTCACTCCTACAAAGTCCAACACTTTAGAGACCTCATCTATAAACTCTTGGATCTTCCTTCATCTTTGACAAATAAAATTTTAGATTTTCTATCTCGACCTGAGTCAACATTTGAAAACCAAACCTAGACCTATCCTTAGTAACTTGATCGGTCAAAGGATCAACCGAAACTTGAGGAGCTTGAGGATGAGCTCCTTGATCAACATTGTCTGCCTCAATTCCACTAGTGAAATCTCCTTGAGTAGTCATGTCCTGCAGACTATCGGGTAAGGATTAGGAGAGAGATTTTATACAGTGAAACTGTATGGCACGACTTAGAGTAATGAAGAAGTGAAGTTTCCTAATCATTTTGTAGCCTCTCATTCATAAATGTGGCACGCTTCACACTTATGAGGAAGACTCTACTAGACGTGGCTTATGAGACATCATCCTAGGACCATTCTAAACCTTGTGCTCTGATTACCAAGTTTTTCACGACCAGGGGTACCACCTAGATGCAACAAGGCGTTTAGAACCCCGAAGGACTCCATACAAGCCAGTTAGTCCTCATAACATAAGAAATATAACAATAAGAAAAACAATATGTCAAGTCTAAAAAGTTTTTCATAAAAGAAAGCGGAAGTCTAGACACTTTGTCTCATCATAGCCATCTATTACAATATCGAATGAAATAAGGATAAGCCCATACAACATGTACAAAAAGGAAAAGAACTTGAGTGAAACTAGACATATGAAAATCCGTCCTCGAACCATTAGGAGTCACCAAACTCAGGAACACTCAAATCCAAGCTCTAGCCACAAGTATGATCACCTCTAGTGTCGAACCCTACACTTGGGAAAAATATCGGCAAAGTAGGCGTTAGTACAAAAATGAACGAAGTATGGTAGCCATGCATAAAAACACTTGAAACATGCTAAAAGGGATATTTTATTTGAAAATATGCAATTTAACAAGCTTAAACATCATCATAGAGATAGTTGAAAAAGAAGAAGTCAAAACAACATCTTCAACGCAAGTTAACATCATCTTTAAAGCCTTTGAACACTTATGGGATACTTCTTGAAGAATGCCTTAGTTCATTATTAAACTTCTTGTTATTGTGGGACATATGCCTTAATCGACATGAGACCATGTGAGCTTTAACGTGGAATTTGGTGATTCCCACACTGAAAATGGTTGGTCTACTTGCCTATGGTAAAACCAGCATTTTTTTCTTAGGTGGATCCACTAGCTAAATATCCTACGATGGCACGTAGTTTATGGGATAAGGAGATTATTACTAGAAACTTGGCCTGCCTATGGGAGAGCATCCATCTCAAGAGGTTGCTTCTAGAAACTCGGCTTTACTACGGGAGAGCTTCCACCTCATACAATATACACTTGGTGCTAAGCATTAAATTCCCACAGTGTAGTTAATTCTTTATTAACATCATTACTCATGAAAGGGCGACCTTGGTAATTTAGATCTTTATAATAGGTCTTTTAAGTTACTCATGAAAGGTTTCCTTGGCATACCCATTTAAGGTATATCATTAACTCAACTCTTTAGAATTACTCATGAAAGGGTGCCCTTGGCCAACCGATTCAAGGTAGATCATTAATTAAACACTTTAACCATGTGTGAGCAACTATCACCATCCATGTTCTAGTTATGAAAGCTTTTTAGCCTTTGATTCAATTAGGTGAGAAAGCCTTTCCAACCTATTAATCTTCATTATCTGAGAACTCTTTCACATTATGCTCAATGTGTATTATGAGAGTGTCCATTCAACAACACAACAACAACAACATTCTTGACACTTTATTCTCAAAGAATCATTAAAACAATTACATAGATATTATAGAAAATGCATAATCTCATATTTTACCTCCTTGAGGATCAAAACATACTTTCAATCAACACATGTATAATCTAAGAATTAGACATGGATATTATTATAATTCATGTGATCATGAATAAATTCATAAACTTCCTCTTTCGTCAACAAAGACCCATATCATATCATCAACTTTGAGAAATATGGGAAAGTTCATGGGTTCTTGGGGATACGTCATAAAACTCATAATAAATCATCAATCATGCTTAATATAACTCAATTCAATCATAAAAATAAAGTTAGAAAGGAACCCATGAACTAGGAATCAAACCCTTACAATTAGGGATTTCTAGAATTTGAAATTCAGGGTTTTGAGAGGGATCCATGGATGAAAACAACCATACCTTGATCACAAAGCCGAATGGTAGGCTTCAATGGAAGAATTGAATCTTGACCTTGAACCTAGATGAACTTCCTTCTTCTTCTAACTTCTAGAGAGAGAAATATTTGATAGGAGAGCTATTAGAAATTGATTTGGGTTTTGGAAATAATGAGTTGAATGGGTGGAATTTAGGGTCAAAATGACTTATATAGTGACCCTAAGTTAAGGCAAAATGACGTCACTTAAGTTGGACTAAAACAAGAATTACCCAAAACACCATTCACATTAAATGAGCTGCCAGGTCTCACTTGGCGACCCATCAGCCGTGGTCCCCTTCGTAGACTTGAGGCAGTGGCCAGGCAACCAATGCCTTTAGACCACAAGCCCAAGGCATCTTCACGAGGGGCTCGGTGCATGCCACGAGTCGTGGTCACTCTCGTGGGCCTTGAGGCAGTGTGTTACCATTCTGCCTTGGCCTTTCAAGGAGTGAAGGCATCACCAGGAGCCTTCCCACGAGCTGTGGTCTTCACCACCGGTCGTGAAGTGGCTCGTGAAGACGATCCAATGTTGGACAGCCTTAGGGAGGCTACTGCCTCACCACCACGAGTGGCACCACGGGATGTGGTGACCACCATGAGCCATGAAGGCTCACGTGGCATGGAGGGAAGTGCCTTGGGAACTTTGGGCAGCCTTGGCCCCTTTCCCTTGGCTCTTGCCCTTGGCCCTATGCCACCTTCATGACTCTAACTCTCACATTTAGCTCTAGTTTATCCAAATAGTTTTTGGGGTGTTACAACTATTTTCAAACAACTTGGGTTAGGTGAAGCTAAGTCAACAACGATGCGTCTTCTCATGGCCGACTAATCTTTCAAGCACCCTATTGGTATTATTTACGATATTTTGGTAAAACTTGATAGGTTCATATTTCCAGCTGACTTTGTTATTCTTGATTGCGAGATTGACACCGAAGTACCTATTATACTAGCTAGGCCGTTCTTGGCTATCGGAGGAGCTATTGTTGATGTTGATAGAGGTGAGTTAAAATTTTGTGTAAATGATGAGGAAGTTACTTTCAATGTGTGTAAATCGATGAAGCAGCCTTGTGACATTCATGTGGTATTAGTCATTGATGTGATTGATGAAGCAGTTGCTAGTGTTAGTAAGGTGTCTTGTGTGAGTGTATCCCTAGTTGTCGTCTTTTTGAACTATGATGGTGAAGAAATTCAACATTATGATGTGGTCGTAGATGCTCTATCGGGTTTTGGTTCTTATTCTAAAAATCCCTTGAAGCTCGAAATTGATCTAACAAATAGGGAAAGCCCTTCCGCCAAGCCATTCATTGAAGAACCACCAAAGCTTGATTGAAAGGTGCTTCCACCTCATCTTCAATATGTATTCTTGGGAGCAAACAACACCTTGCCCATAATTATTGCCGCAAATTTTCTTGAATGGCAAGTATAATTACTTGTAAATGTGTTGAAGCGATACATTAAGGCCATCAGATGGACGATTGCCAATATTCTGGGAATTTCTCCCGGGATTTGCACACATAAAATCCAATTGGATTGTGAATGCAAGTCAAGTGTTGAGCACCAAACGAGGTTAAACCCTCCAATACAAGAAATGGTGAAGAAATAGATCATCAAGTAGTTCGATGCGGGAGTCGTCTACCGTATTGCGGATAGAAAGTGGGTGAGTGTTGAGTCAAGGACTTTGACTCATTTAGGGCTTAGTATTCAAAGTTTAGTGTCCTCAATGCCTATTTTATGCTCATAACTGATGTTAAAATGTTAATTTGCAGCAATGAAGGCAAAAGAGAAAGGCAAGGATATTACGAGGCAAAAATGAGCGAAAAAATTGAAAAATGTTAAAGGAGAGAAAAACTGGTTCTCGCCAAAGCCACTTGGCGACTTGCCGAGTGGACCTTCAGCTCGCCTAAAGTGCCAGCAGGCCAGACCATGGACAAAACTAATGTGGCAATCAGATAAATATTTCGGCGATACCAATTTAGCTCGCCAAATGTTATAGAGTGAGGTGGGGCAAAGACATGTCCTGAAGGTGAGAAGAGGAGCACTCGGTGGGTTGCCGACTAGGTCGGCGAGCCCGATCTACTTTGTCAAAAGTTACAGAGCAATTGGTGAAAAGACAAACCAAAAAGGGTGAGAAAGAGAGCACTCGGTGCATCACCGATCGTGTCGGCGCGCATGACTTACTTCATGGAATGACTCCGATGCTGAAATTTTGGGAATGTATAAATGCAATTTTCAAATGAAGAAAGGATATTCCCACATTGTCCAATTCTGGATTTTCGATCATCACATTCTAAAACATTGTTTTTACACTTTTTGACTAGAGATTTAAGATTTATTTGATTTTTAGCTGAATTTTGAGCATTTGGAGACTTGTGGATTGTTGCTCAACCTAATGGAAAACTTTGTTGGTAAGGATTTCTTGTTCTTTATTATGTTTGTCTAAAACCCCCATTCTTAGGGGTGTGAATATGTAATTGAATGCTTTAATTCACTAATGGGTGTTGTTATTTAGTGATTTTATTGTTGATTTGAAATGGGTTCAATTAATAGTTTGTATTTTAATTGTGGAATTGTAGGTTGAAATGCAATTCTAGTTTAGTACTCTAAGATTGCTTGAGAAAGAAGTGTTATAGTTAAATTATTAGTTGATGAATGTAGTGATTTTAGTTGTTACGAATTTAGCTTGAGAAAGTGGGTATGAATGCAATCTTGCAAATCTAGCTCGAAAAAGTAGATTGATTTAGGTAGTGGATATTAATTTGTGTTGTGCTTGTTGAGGTTAGAAACAATTCGCTTGATTCGTAATAGTTGATTGAGAAATAGATATTGCACCAAAGCCTAGCCTACCCACTAAGATTCATCAACTTTTAGTAAATAATAATCACTCATCTTGGAAAATTGGCATTCAATTTATCATACTCCTAAGAAACCCTCTCTATTTGTTTACCACTGATTTAAGTAGTTGTAATTTGGTTACCCAAATCCCCCATTTGACATTAATTCTTAAGACCTTGTCATATACTCTACTGCTGCAGAAATATCTACATCTACAAACGATTAGTATAACACCATTTTACTTCTTTAACGTTTCACTCATTGTGGGATCGACTCCAATTCTTAGTTGGGTTTATACTTGCTAGCGAACACCTATATTTAGAATCGGATGAAATGTAGTTGAGTGTTATAAAAAATGGCGCCGCTGTCGGTAGTAGTGCTTAGATGTCTTTTATTGAAGTTTAGTTGTGAACTAATTTTGTTGTAGTTGAATCAACTTATTTGTGTTCTTTCTTTGCTTCTCTAAAACAGGTGAAAAGATGACTGTTAATGGGAGTAATGCCAGCCAGCATGGGAACAACGATGACATTGGGAACTTGCACGATGTCAATGAAGATTAGTTAGGCTGTGCGGGTGCTATTCGATTGCCTCTGACTGTGGGAAATACGATGTTTGATGTGACCAACACTATGTTGCAGTTGTTGCAAATGAAGGGTCTCTTTGGAGGACTTGCTCATGAGGACCCTCATGACCACATCCGAAACATTGTGGATGTGTGTGGGCCATTTTCTTTCAAGAACATCACTCAGGAGTCGATCTGACTTCGACTGTTTCCCTTTTCTCTAATAGGGGAGGCAACAAAGTGGTTGACCGATTTACCAAGGGAATCAATCACTTCTTTGGAGGAGCTCACTGATGCGTTTTATGTAAGGTTTTTCCCTCCCTTGAAGATGGTGAAGTTAAGGGATAACATTCTGAAACTCAAGAGAGTAGATGTAGAACACATTCACGAGACATGATTGAGGTTCTAGAAGTTGATTCTCTAATGTCCAACTCACGGGCCATCGGACAATGTGTTGTTACAATATTTTTACTGGAACCTCGACTCAGTCAACAAAGGTGTAGCAGACCAGTTCATTCGAGGAGGAATCATCCAACAACCGTTTAACATAGCATCTACACTTCTTGATGAGATGCCAAAAATTAATCGATCTTGGTACACTATAGAAGATCAGGTATCTCCGTTAAACTTTGGGATGATGAAGGAACAAATGGAAAAAGAACCAAAAGCGAGATGAAAACATGGACTAGATGATGACCCAAATGGACCTATAGAAGAAACATGTCATGGAAAGTGGTTCCAAGGCTGTAAATGTTGTCAGAGTTAGTGGAGTGAATCTTGATGAAGCACACTTTGAGGCCATGTAAAATGAAGAGGTGCATTTCTGGAAAATCAGGCAGGAGGTTTCCGTCTGAACTATCCAAGGTCAGGCGGGAATCAAGGTTGGAACAATGATTGCAATGAAGGTTGGAGAGACCGAGATAGGGAATGGCGTGACTGTGGTACGAATTGGAGGGAGAGGGATGGTGACAAAGACGATATGTGCCTCCCCATGAGCGTCAAAATCCAAAAGAACGAAGGGATAATCATGAAAAATTATGTACTAAAGATATTTGTGCTCACATTCTCAACCAAATGGAAGGATCGCACAAGCTGCTAAAGGAAATGTAAGATGACGGCTCATCTCTGAACCAAATAGTTACTTCACATTCGGTATCTATTAAGAAACTGGAAACACAGATGGGTCAAATCTCGACCCATTTTAGCCCAAGCCCAAAAATGGGGTTTATGGAATGATATCATGGTTAATCAAAAGAATGATGCTTGAAAGCATTTCTCTGTCGTGCCACAACGTTAAATAAGGCGCTTCTTGGAAGGCAACCCAAGTTCTAGTTTTAATTTTTGTTATTTGAATAAAGGTTGTTAGATCTGCCGATTGAAAATTCAAAATTTGGGAGAAATAGGCAAAAGGCTTAGCTTAGGAACTATTCAGCGAATCGCCGAGAGAGTCAGCGAGCACAATATGGATAACCTTTTTGACAAACCAAAGGGTTGGAGTTCTGGTAACTTTGGTGGGCATGACTGCCATTCGGCGAATCCCTGAACGGGTCGATGACATAAATGGATACCTCCGCTCGAGATGCGAACTGAAGGTTCAAAAGAGCTTCCAACTGTTTTAAATTCAAAACACCTCTTTATTTTTTATTTTTCGAATCTTGCATTATAACACTTTCAGTTTAGATTTTATTTTGTTTCAAATTATTGCGTGGGTGTCATTGCTTGGTTGGAATTCGTGCTTATTTTTGCATTTTTCCTGACTATTGTGTATATCTGCTTCTGAGGTTGGTGTCCTAAATTTGCTTTACATTTTTGCCATATCGTATGCATGCTCGTATAAATGTTAGATCTATTGTATAATCTTAGGTTCTTGGTTAATTTTGAACTATGTGCTATTGATCGAACTTGTTAGATTTCATGTTTAGCTTCCTCTAGTTTGAATTTCATGTTTAAATTGCTTAAAATTGCGGGTGTGTGGTTGTAACATGTTGGGTCTGGTGTTGGTGATGTCTAAATAACTCGAATTGTATTGATCAACTGAATTTTCCCAATGATAGATCGGGTGATGTCATTCCTAAGGGTAAAAGACGTTGATTGGTTGATTTAGATAAAATAGAGGAAGACGTGGTACCCCAGGGTTGGTATTGAGCGAGTTATTCTACAACTCTTAAATTTGATGGTTCACTAACTTGTTTCTAATGTATTCGTTCGATTTGTGTTGTCTTGCAGATATGGAGAGAACAAAAGTACCCAAAAGAAACCAACCACCATGAAAGAGAGCACGAGGAATGGTCATTTCTGAGGAGGCTTCTCCTCCACGATCAACGCGACCCAAACTTCCTCTGATAGGGGGAAAGGAAACAAACAAAGGAAAGAGACCGACAGAGCCGAGTCCGATTGATTCTAACTGCGACAATATGGGTATCTACAACACCCATCTTAGTACATTTGAGTCATATAAAGAGGAAGAGGCTCGGTCTAGAACGGCAGCCTATGAGTCAAAGCCATAGGATGACCAAACCCTTCAACGGAGATGGGTTGAGTTGCGTTCGAAAGCGTTGTATGATCCGGCTAGAATCCCAATCACTCTAATACCTCATCCACCTCCAGTACAGACAGATCAGTAGGGACCAACAGTGCCTTCGGTACAGGCACCTCCATCGCGTTCGATGAACACGTTAAAGGTGGCTAGGTGGATAATCATTTTAGAAGAGAAGAGGTTGTCCACTAATGGGGTAGCGGACATGTATCCAGCTGTGTGGGACACCATTCAATTCCATAAATTCAAGAGATTTACACAGCCCCGAGGCCCTTATATACCTTCATGGGTCTGGAAATTCTACGTAGAATATGGGAAGCTAGTCCCAAAAGGCAAGAAAAAATAAAGCTCATTTTCACATGTTGATCATGTGGTGGTGCGAAGAAAAAGGTAAAATGTCACAATTCGTACAACAATAAGGTTTTGGTGTGCACCGTCAGTGTGATACATTTCTCACCAGACAAGATTCTGGAAAAAACCCTCGAAAACCTTAAGGGTTAGTTGGCTCCCTTAATTTCTGACGTTATACCACCGTGGATTGAGCAAGGGGTCCAGATCGAGAAGAAAGATCGGAATGTAGCCGGAAGGTAGTAGTTTGGATTCATTAGAAGCACACTGATGCCATCACAGAATAAGTCCATCGTCCGACATCCGAAGGCAGCTTTGTTGGGATTTATTATTGATCGGGATAGACTAAATATCAGGATGATCATTGATCAGGAGATGGCTATAAGGGCCAAACAGATCCAAACATCGCTTTTGTTCCCGATGTTGATCATAGAGTTGTGCTGCTGAGCTAGAGTTCCCTTTGTGGCAAAGATGGAGGATTGAAGCTGAGTACACTAGGGATGAGGCTAAGCGGAGATGGACAGCACCTGTGGACACATCTTTGGTTGTCGATATAGACATGTTGGAGGCAGACACTACTCCTTTTACTTAGGCTAGTGAGCCTTCAGGTACACCAAGTTCATCTGTTCCTACTAGATCTGCTTCCACTGCTTCTACTATTGCTTCTTTCCGCCCCCCTTTGACACATGCCATGATTTATAGAATGGGCCACCTAGCCCATTCAGCTGATGTGTGTGCCTCCTAAGTTGAGGCAGCTGTCCTGAGGCTAATTAAGTGGGATATTGTTGCTACCCTTGCCCCTATTAGGGATGATCTACTAGAGTAGAGAAATACGAATACAGCTCATAAGATGGCATTAGATACACTCAGTGTGCGAGTCAAGGCATGTGAGCAAAGAAGTCAACAGTCTGAGGATTTTCAGAAGCATAAGCGATCATAATCACGTAAAGAACCCAACTTGTAGGTTGGGGTCGATCCCACGAGGAATATGGTTTAGACTTAGGTTCAATAACGATTATATTCGTTTAGCCAATGTATTTCCGAGACAACTAAGTAAAAAGGAGGGTGGTGGGATTTGTGTATCAAATTTTGGAAATTATGAAGGTGGTTAGTAAGCAAGATTCAAATTTTTGTTGTTATCAAATTGAGAAAGAAACTAGGGCGTATGTGTTCCCCATAAGCTCAAAACTCTGTAATCCAAGTAATAGCAATCCCTTCCTAGTGTATTACATGCAAAGCGATAAGTTATGTATCTCTAAATCCTTGGTCCAGCATCTAGAGAACTTCACCGCGCACCTTGGTCTGGCTACGTGTGTATAATTTACTAACCCTTACCATTACCTCATATTAGACGTCACATCGATGTATGACTTAGTTTTCACCCTCGCACCAATCGACATTAATTCTATTAGATAGTATCACACTAAATGTATGTTGATAATTCTTTTCTTATTAACTACCTCCTTGGTCCGGCAAGTAGCAACAAGGCGAGTTCTAACGTTGGGCACCATTAAATAGACTTCTAGATGAAAGAATTATCAATGCATGCAAAACACTATTCGGGAATTACTTAGTTACTATTCATACTTCGTTAATCGCTAATGGTTCCCACAACCCTAGTTGTGGATTTAGTAACCCATGTTAGCAAGAAAACAATTCATAATGTTTGAAGAATAAATCATGAACTTACGTAGTAGAGTAGAATAATCCCAAAATTTCAACTTGATTTTCAAAGTAAATATCACCAAAACATGCTTAGGCAATTAAGAATTTCTAAAGTTGCAAGTTAATCTCCAAACCCAAAAACTAGAATAAAAGTAATGAAGTCTAACCCCCAAAAATGAGGTTTACATGCCCTATTTATAGAAAAACAAGTCCTAACTAAAAAGGAAAAAAAATAAGGAAATAATGTTCAAGCACGCGTCTTCGATCTATGACACTAACCTATGGACCGTGGACTGATCTACGGTCCGTAGGTCCCTTCCGTGAGTCAGAACTTAGCCATTTTTCAATTTCAACAATTGACACCTCCTAGCTTCAATCGACGGATCTACAGTACGGTCCATAGATCCTCCTCCGTAGCTCCATACTTAGAATCTTCCAAAATCAGGTACTGGAACCCCTCTCAGTCGCATTTGACGGATCAACAGTATGGTCCGTCGTTTGCAACCGTGGTTCCACACTTGGTCAATAATTCCCTGATCTTCCTCTATGCCTTGCTAGTCCATCTACGATCATCATCTATGGAACGTGAATGTACCTACGGTCCGTCAATCACATCCGTAGATGGGCTTTTCTGCACATTCTTCAGTTGTGTCTCTCAGTTTTCGCGTCTAAACATATTTCCTGAAAACATAATAAAAATACATAAAAAAACCAATACAAAATGGCCCTAGACACACACAACTCGTAACTGAAATGTATTAAAAATACCGTAAACTCATGCTATATCAACACCCTCAACTTAAATTCGTTGTCTGTCATCAAGCAACCCACAAAGACTCTAAACGACACTTTGTATAGAAGCAAGCATTTCAAGCACAAAAAATCACATGGCTCTCTACCCCGACTCTCTTCTCGAGTGCAAATATTTTCTCTCAGAATCAACAAGCGAACTTGTGCGGATCCAAACATGACAACCACCGATCAACCAACACACAACATACACTATTTTACTATCACCAAGGTATCAACTTTCCGACAATGTACCTAGTGCCCTTACTTCAAATGAAATCCCTTTTTCACTATAATGAATTTGATTTTGAGTACAAGGATTCATTCAACACTCACACTCAGAAGTAACTTCAAGTACAGTTAGTGCTCAATACCATAGGCTTGCCCTTATTTTCACTGCTTAGACTCTCTAAACTAGGTTCTAGGATCACTATAGGACTTTCTTGGCTTGTAATGTAGGCTCAGGGTCAGGTGTGGTACATTTGGGTACTTTTTAGTGACTTTTGGCCGTCCTTGACATTACATTAGGCTTTCTACCACTTTTTGCCCTATTTTTGACATCCTACCGTTTTATCTTCTTTCCCTTGATTCTCTTCAACCATGGATGTGACTTTAGACTTTGTAGCTCTTTATTTTTCGCTTTTATATTTTTCTTGCATTTTATTCTTTTCTTTATCTTTCAACAAGTCACATCCTTTACTCTCTTTTCTTTTTTTCTCTTTTTCAACATCAAACTCTTTTCATACCCATTTTTCTTTCGGTTTCCGCTTTCATAGCCACCCTCAACTTATGGATTTTCCATTGGTTGAGGTGCACAATACCTGTTGTCTGATCAGGGCCAAGATTGAGGTTACTTTTTACATTAGCCACCCTCAACTTAGGCTTTTGGCCTAAGTCGAGGTGCACATGTCCAAGTAGGGACCGGGGCCAACATAGTAGATTATGGGAAGGTGAGTTAGAGGTTTAGAAAGAAATGGTCTAATTTAGGCTCAAAGCATTTGGATCAAAGGGAGCATATATTTCATTTGGTTGGATTATTCTTTTAGGAAATTTGTGGACTTATCAGAACAAGGGCCTATGATCACTTCCTAGCCTCTAGAGTAGATTGTCTTAGCAAGACTAACCGGGAGAGTTCTATATTGGCACAAAAACTGTTTGAACAATCAACTATTCTCACACACTCTTACCACATAGTTTCATTATCAGATTACCCAGTTCAAGTTTTAACTTATGTCATGCCATCAAGTTGATTCATTATGATGTCATACTCAGAGCCAACATATTCAACTCATTCTAGCCTACAAATTTTAGCAGATATCACAAAAAAAAATTGACGGGTATTATTTTTTCACAAAAACCTTTTGCCATCATGTTTCATTCTTTCTCAAGCTTCTACACATACAATCCGAACACATGCCGGTTCAACAGAAATTAAGCAGTCTCTTGGGGGAAAAGAACACAGGTAAGAAAACCCCAAGAGAGGATTATGAGTTAGGTTACTCAGGCTTCACCCTATCACTCACAATCCATTTACCCCACCCCCAATGAAAAATAGGTGCAATTGTCCCTATTGAACAAAAAAATTAGTAAAAGGTAATGGATTTGGGTGAAGCAAACTTGTGGGGTATAGAGCCGATGAACCATCAACAAGCGGGTGCGTCCGGTTTCGCGGAGCCCCACACAACAACATTGGGGCCACCCTCAATAGTGCCCACGTCAGCAATCACAACACCCTCAGCAGTGCTATCAACCATTCTAACTGCACCATCAGTGGTGCTCACATCATGACCCACAATATTTGGAACATTCGAAATGGGCATAGAACTTGATGCCCCAGCAACACTCCCACGAACCCTCTCCTGGCGTAACTGCTCATCTATTATCGAAGCCCTCTTAGCCTACTTCTCCTTCTTGTGCTCCTGCTTCTTGGCTCTTTCATCCTCAGTGGCCTCAAATAAGTGTTTAGATCGGTGCCTCTTACCTCAGACACATGTGGGCTTGGGCTTCTCCTCTGCGTCCCTACTTAATAATGCATCAAGGACCGTATAGTCAGACAAAGCAGTAGGTGCAGCCTGTGGCTCAACTGCAGGTGTGGCCAGAATGGCATCAACGTTGGCCCGGAGACTGGCTAACTCAAAACGGAAAGAGGATAGATCTGTGGTTAGGGCTGGTCACTCGAGGACTCTAAATTCAAAGGCATCGAGGTGCTTATTAATGGCTTGAACCTTTTGGTTGATCAAGCTCTCCATCATTCGCTCCATTCTGGCCTCGGACTCTGTTATCGACTTTTGCATCCATGGCCGGACATGGTGGAGCAGTGTGGCCATTTGAGCCTCTAATTTTGGAACCCTAGCAAATGGTACAACAGCAGCGCCTAAAGGCAGTGTGGATCTGGACTAGCTAAGAGCTCGACTCGCGACCTGAGAGGATGAAGTCGGGACATCATCAGTGTAGGATGGAAGGGCAGGATCATCACCCTACATCTGGTCCACAACATCTACTAAGTCATCTCACATGGGCGGCACATCAACCTGTGACTCTCTGCATAGTGCCGCCACATTTGCCTCAACCCGAATGAGGCCTATATCTAGTGTCCCCGTAGGCCGGATCAACTTTTCATAGTGCCAGATCGGCACTCCAGAGTCCTTACATAACTGGAAAATGAGACAAGGAAAAGGGTAAGTGGTGGAGGCTTTGAAAGCCCTTTCATGTATCTCCGCAATGAACATGCGGGGAAAATTGATCTAGAATCCTGTAACCAATGCTACTACCATAACTGCGCGGTCCCAAGTTAGTGTGTTGTCAGCCTTCATGGGAGATATTCGATTGCGAACCAATTGCCAGAAAAATTTAGCCACAAATGTGAGAATAGCTTCTTGAAGCTCACCCCCGGAGTGGTGACCCACTCAGCTCACTCTCTGTCAGTAGCAATTTCACTAGCCAGCCAGTGTAATAAAGTCTCTCTTTTCTCGGTGCTACACTGGAACTCTCCTCCCCGTACAATGTCTCATCTGTAGTCAAATTCAGCCATGTGGAGTGCCAAAGAGTGACCAGGGCCAGGAACATAGAGGAACTGGCGGATGGTGGTCTCAGAGATATCTATAGAAAATCCGCGCACTAGTGCAGCTATGAGGGGTGCCTGGGAAATGGGTCTGACATTCTTATGGATAGAACCCCGAAGAGTGGCCGCATAGGAAGCATAGATATCCCTAATCTCCTTACTATAGGTGCCTGGTTCTCGAGCCATCCACTCACACTTGTGACATTGAAAGAGCCATTGGATTTCTCGTACGGTGTGTAGGCTCCCAGTGAGGACTCTGCGCTACTCTATAATAAGCCGGGCTATCTTTTCTTTGTAAGTTTTCATCTTGACATCCCGATAAATTTTCCATTGGCCCTCAACACACCATCTATTTGGCTCCCCAGCAACCAGATCAGGGTCGTAGCTTTGTGGCACCGGGATTTCTCCCGAGCTAGTGGCCTAATCAGACGAGGTAGCTTTGTCATGTGAACCTGAACCTGTGACGGATCCAGAACCAGAGGCGGAAGCATGGGCAGGCTCAAAGTCAAAAGCAGAGGAAGACTCTGAGCCGGAAGTAGAACCAGCCTCAGAACCGGAAGTCGAACCAGTCGGTGACCCAATCAGTGTGTTCTTCTCATAAGACTGGGAGATAGTGACTACGTCATGACGACCTACCGAGATGTATTCCAGGTAGCTCGAGGTGTCGTAGGAGATGTCCTCGTGGTCGGTGGAACATATGCTGGATTCTTTTCTACGTCCGTGTCTTCGTCAATCAGCCTAAAAGTAGGCGCCACAAATTTTGATTTTCCCCTTTTTGAGTAGGTCACCTGCTTCATAGGCGCCATGGTATTTGTGGATGTATAATTAGTACCAAAATAAACTCATGACACACTTGGAAAGATTTTAGAACTAAGAACGAACAAAAATGAAAAATAGAAAAAAATTTAGACAGTGGCTTCAATGGCCACCTACGGTGGGCATCTACGGTCCGTAGGCTGACCTACGGTTCGTGGATCCCCTCCGTAGATCAGAGGTTCCAAAAAGTTGGTCTCTCATGGGAACCATGGATGTACAGAACATCTACGGACCGTAGTCCACTTCCGTGGTTCAATACTTAGTGAAATTCTCATGTGCCACCAACCACGAACGTGATCTACGGTCTATAGATTAACCTACGGCCCGTAGACGGGGTCTCGTGCATGGAATTTGTGCCAGGTCTCAGACATGTTTCGATTGGAAGCCCAAATTTTTTCCTTATTCAACAATATCCTAGTCTAGTCATGTATTTCAACTTAAATTATTCTAGTTCGTCATTCTAGGGGTTCCAATTACTCAATTTTTACAGGTATTTTCTACAAGATAAGGAACCCTAAGTCGAAGCTTACATTTAGACTTATATTTCATTGACTTTTTTTACATACAACAGGGCAACACAATCACAATCAATCATCCGAAGGATGCATTCACTTCTAATTTAGCATACAATTTCATACATTAATTTACCCAAGGTCAAGACCCAATTCCGGACTTTCTATAGTCAACAGATGAATCGAAATTCAAAGTAAGGGGAAAGTCTATTACCTTACAAGCAATGGGAGTGGGGTGATTGTCTGATGACTCGACGCTTTCGATACCACAACTTTGCCTTTACGCACTGAACCCGTACACCGGACCTCTTGGGATGTTTTGGGGATGAGTGGAGTTTGGAGAGAAAAGGAAATTTGGGATTGTGGGGAAAAAGAAAGGGATGATAAATTGGGGAGTTTATGGAGTGATTATGGAGTTATTTAAGGGATTGGGAAGTTTAGAAACGGTTTGGGAGTAAATGGAAGGAAGTGGGAATGATTTGAAATTGGGGGATTTTAAATAGCAGGGGTCCGGTCAGGTCAGGCAGAACTAGGGTTTGGACCCACGAGACCCCGTCTACGGTCTGTGGGACGATCTGCTGTCCGTAGATTTGGACCGTAGATCACTCTTTGACTTTGAAAATTTTAGAGACTTACCTAGGATCTACGCACGCCATTCATGGTCCGTGAGATTAACCACGAACCGTCGTTGGGGTCCGTAGACCTCTGCACCAGACTTTTTTCTGCAGATTCTGCTTTTTGCCCCTGCACATGTAGCAACCTTTAGCGCTTTATTTTTTTACATTTTCTGGACACTTTTTTAGAAACGGACCCTATGCTATATCTAGCCAACACTAAAACAAAAATAAAACAATTAGCTAAATGAGTACAGAAAAGCAACTAAACAAAGAAAACTACTAAACGGAAAACAAGAACCTATTGTTAGGCTAGATTTTACATTTTGGGTTGCCTCCAAGTAGCGCTTGATTTAACGTCATGGCATGACGCATGCCTCTTGATTACTTAGACTTCATCAAGATAGTAGGCCTTAACAACTTCTTGCACATTTTCCGTGTTTCCCAGATAGATCTTGATCCTTTACCCATTTACCATGAACCTTGTTCCTTCATTGTTCTCAAGCTCAACCTCTCCATGGGGGAGCAGTTTTGTGAGCAAAAATTGCCCTGTCCATTTGGACTTGAGTTTGCCCAGAAACAAGCGCAACCTAGAGTTGAATAAAAGCACACGATCACCCACCACAAATTCTCGCTTTTCAATTCTTTGATCATGATACCTCTTCATCTTCTCTTTGTACAAGGCTGAACTTTCATAAGCTTTTTGGCAAAACTCATCAAGCATATTCAAGTCATTCATTCTTTGATTAGATGCGGCGCTCCAATCAAAATTTAATTTCTTCATCGCCCACATAGTATTATGCTCTAGCTCTAGTGATAAATGGCAAGACTTCCCATTTACAAGTTGGTAAGGGGACATACCTATGGGAGTCTTGTATGCAGTGCGATAGGCCCATAGAGCATCATCAAGATTCCTTGACCTATCCGTTCTTTTAGCATTCACAGTCTTTACCAACACCCAGTCTTTCTTCAATCTGCACCTCAGACCCACTCTCAAATCTATATGTTATCGCAGATACTTATTGGAGCTCACTACTCTGCTTCATAGACCTACAGATGTTGAAAGTTGCCTCTTCATTGTTCAGTCTGAACTTCATCTGCCCTTTTACATATGAACTAAGGCGCGACCAGTGGCAAGGAATGGTCACTCAAGAATGATGGGAACCTCAAAATTGACCTCACAATCAAGAATCACAAAATCCGCCGGAAAGATGAACGATTCCACTTTCACAAGTACATCATGGAGCACACCAATGGGCCTCTTTATAGTTCTATCGGCCATGAGCAACCACATCGCAATCAGTTTTGGATCTCCCAGAACCAATTTCTTGTAAGCATCAGATTTATTCTAGCACCAAGATCACACAACGCCTTAGCAAAATGCAACAACCCGATAGTACATGGAATAGTGAAGGCACCAGGATCCTCATTTTTCTGCACAAGGGACCTTGTAGCAATAGCACTACAATGTTGCAATCTATCATCATATTCGAAGCTCACTGCCCTCTTCTTTGTCACCATGTCCTTCATAAATTTTGCATACCAATGCATTTGCTCCAATGCCTCTATCAACGGAACATTGATTGCAAGCTGCTTCAACATGCTAATAAACCTATGGTATTTGCCTTCTTCAGTCTTCTTCACTATCCTATGTGAGAAGGGAGGTAGAGGTCTAGGTATGGGGACAACTTTCTGAGTTACCTCCACTTCTTTCTCTGTCGCATTCTCGGACTCTCCACTTATCTCGATCACATCATCATATTTACTATTCTCAATTTCCACCCCAAACAGCATAGGTGGATCAATGGTTTGCTTACCCCCTCGAGTAGTGACTACCATACAATGCCCATCATTTTTTGGATTCTGGATGGTGTTGCTAGGAAGAGTTCCAGGTTGACGTGGATTTACTATAGTTGACAACTGAGTCATCTGTTGCTCAAGATGCTTTATTGACACTGCATGGGCATCAACTTTTTGAACAAAACCAGACAAGTCATTTCTCATCTCCTTCACATTCTCATCAGTTGCATCAAACCTCCTTATCATCTTCTGCTTCATATCCTCAATACATGACATATTACTTCCAGCTTCCCTAGGATCAGATTCCCGATTTTGAGGGGGAGCATAAGGTCCAACCCAATCATTTATGTTGCCATAGTTGTTTCGATTGTAGTTGTTGTCGCGATTGAAGTTCCCTTCCCTGACATATTGATCCTCTCGATTGAAGCTGCCATAGTTCCGACCTCGGTTTCCTTGACCTTGGCGCCAATTATCCGTAGTGGAACCTTGGGCATTTGGTCGGAAAGCCCCCGTCTGCTCAGTCACCGCATAAGCATTCTCTACATAATAATACTCCTCTACTGGTGGTGGAGTCTTAGTCAAATAATTCACAACATTTACCTTATCCGCTCGTCCAGTCACATGATTTAACACCAACCCTAGTTCAGTTCTCATCTGTGCCATCTCCTCGCGAATCTCATATGTGGGTTGGTTGTTTGTAGCTTGAATGACAAATGTGATCCTCCCAGTGTCTGACTTTCTAGTTCTCCAAGCTATATTATTTCGAGATATCTTCTCCATTTTCTCTGTAATTTGTGAAAAAGTGCATTCACCGTACGAACCTCCCGCAATAGTATCGAGCACTGCCTTACCATTATCATCGTGTCCTCGGTAGAAATACTCCTTCAGCGACTCATCATCAATATGGTGATTCGGGACACCGCTCATAAAGGCAGTGAACCTATCCCAAGAACTACTCACAGACTCTCGAGGTAATGCTACAAAGTTGTTGAGTTTATCCTTCTTGTTCATCTTCTTGGACACTAGAAATAATCTTGCTAAAAATGCCTCCATCAACTACTCCAATGTATAGATTGAGTTGCAAGGGAGTTCATTGAACCACACAACAGCATCTCCGGTCAATAATAGGGGGAACACACGCAACCCAATGACCTTCATATCCCAATTTGATCGACCTATACAACTTTTACAGACATGATTAAGTTTGGCTATGTGAGCATGTGGATCAACTGTTGTCAATCCCGTAAACAAGACCCTCGTTGTAAGCATTTGCATCAAGTTATTGGTCACCACAAATGTATGCCCCTGAGGCAGTGGCAGTAGGACAAGAGGTCCATCAGAATCGGCAATATTAAGGTTGATCCTAAAATTTTCATACAGACGTGGTCCTTGTGGTTCCTGTGCCCTCAGTGCATCTCCCAATCTATTCTCAACTGGAACCTGATTATTCGCATCAGTTACCCTCAGAGGTTGCAATCCAACCCCTTAGCCTAACTCTCCCCCAATAGGGTTAATCGGAACTACTTGATTACTCATTCCCCACAAGGTTCTATTAAGTTTGGGATCGTAGGGAGTAAGTGGTTAGCCTTGGCTCCTTGTACTTGGCATACACTAGAGTAAGACCTGAGAGAGACAAAAACAAAAGGAAAATTAAATTAGGAAATATTTGACTAAAGTTCAATAATGCAATTAAACTTAATCTAAAAGCTTTATTCCCCGGCAGCGGCGCCAAAATTAGTTACGCTCAAATTACACCTCTTTTCAAAAGCATAAGCGATCGTTAGCACGTAAACAACCCAACTTGTAGGTTGGGGTCGATCCCACGAGGAATATGGTTTATACTTAAGTTCAATAACGCTTATAATTGTTTAGCCAATGTATTTCAGAGACAAATAAGTAAAAGGGGGGGGGGCGATTTGTGTCACAATTTTGGAAATTATGAAAGTAATTAGTAAGAAAGATTTAAACTTTTGTTGTTATCAAATTGAGAAGGAAACTAGGGCGTACGTGTTCCCCATAAGTTCGGCTACGTGTGTATAATATACTAACCCTTACCATCACATCGATATATGACTTAGTTTTCACTCTTGCACCAATCGACATTAATTATATTAGATAGTATCACACTAAATCTATGTTGATAATTCTTTCCTTATTAACTACCTCCTTGGTCCAGTAAGTAGCAACAAGGCGACTAACATTGCGCACCGTTAAAAATTCTTCTAGATGAAAGAATTATAAATCCATGCAAAACACTATTTGAGAATTACTTAGTTACTATTCATACTTCGTTAATCGCTCATGGTTCCCACAACCCTAGTTGTGGATTTAGTTACCTATGTTAGCAACAAACAATTCATAATGTTTGAAGAATAAATCATGAACTTACGTAGTAGAGTAGAATAATCCCAAAATTTCAACTTGAATTTCAAAGTAAAAATCACCAAAACGTGCTTAGGAAATTCAGAATTGCTAAAGTTGCAAGTTAATCTCCAAACCCAAAAACTAGAATAAAAGTAATGTAGTCTAACCCTCGAAAATGAGGTTTACATGCCTTATTTATAGAAAAAGAAGTCCTAACTAAAAAGGAAACAAAATAAGGAAATCATGTTCCAGCATGTGTCTTCGATCTACCAAACTGACCTACTGACCATGGATTGATCTACGGTCCGTAGCTCCCTTTCATGACTCAGGACTTAACCATATTTGAACTTCAATAATTGACACCTCCCAGCTTCAATCGACGGATCTACAGTACGGTCCGTAGATCAGTCTACGTAGCTCCATACTTAGAATTTTCAAAAATCAGGTACTGGAACCCCTCTCAATCACATTTGACAGATCAACAGTACAGTCCGTAGATCAATCTACGATCCATCGTTTGTAACCGTGGTTCCACACTTGGTAAAAAATTCCCTGATCTTTCTCCTTGCCTTGCTAGTCCATCTACGATCATCATCCATGGAATGTGAATAGACCTACGATCCATCAATCACATCCGTAGATGGGCTTTTCTACACATTCTTCAGTTGTGTCTCTCAGTTTTCACCTCTGAACATATTTACTGCAAACATAATAAAAATACATAAAAAACCAATACAAAATGTCCGTAGACACACACAACTCTTAAGTGAAAGATATTTAAAATACTGTAAACTCACGGTATATCAACTACATTGAGAGTTGATGTTGCTGGATTGAGGCGTGAGATAGGACAACTTAAGCCCATTGACATTTTGATTCTCTTTCGCACTGTGGACGTCCTTGAGGGTCCTAGTTTAGAGGTTCCAACTATTTGAGAGATCCCTCCACCCACTGTAACCAGAGATGCTATTTTAGCTGAGAAGGGTGATAAGTCGGTCATTCCTGAGATAGATGAGGAGGAGTTGGGTACCCGTGAAGCTTCTGTATATAATGAGCTCAAGGACTTTGAGGGTGAAATGGTTCATACAACTATGGAGACTTCACTTCGAGATACCTCGATGATTGGCTCAAGTGGAGCACCGTCTACTAGCGGAGATGAGCCGGGCACTGATGCCCAGGCTGAGAGAGCCCATATGTGCAGCATGCACCTCAGACGTAGCTTGACAGGGGGATCTTGACTCTTTTTTTTCTATATTTTTGAGACATTTACTTTATTTTACATTGAGGACTCTGTTTGGTCTAATTTGGCAATGTCAGGTATCTGCATACCTATCCCCTTTGGTTGTATTTATCTTATTTTGTATATATCTTGTTTTGAATTCTTATATTGGGAATGTTGGTTTCTTATCCAAATTAAAATTCGCCTCCTGATTTTTGTATTTGTGAATGTGTGGCCGTTCTCTTGCATATTTCAGTATCAGTTGCGATCCATACCGGTGACTTGTTTAGTGTTCTTGATTGAATGATATGTTTGTGCAATTCCAATGTAGAAAATTTGAGTTGCATAAATCATGTGTGAACTCTTAGAATCTCATTGTGACTTACCGATTATTGAAATGAGTCTTGTGACGGTCGTTGCACGCGAGCTCAATTTGTAGAATCTTAGTCGATGATTGTGTTGAATGCCTTGGGTGGTGAGAGTTCCTTGAAATATGTTCTTGGTGATACCTACAACTTTCCCTGTTTGTCCAATTGACTAATGTAGGCGAATGAAAGAATTATCTTGGGCACAAATTTTGGAGAGTGAACCAAATTTCTATTATACCTCTTTGTGACAACCCTGTGAGAGTGTGAACCTAGCTTGGCATTTTTTGAGCCTACCCTTTTCTTTGGATGAAACATGAACACATTTGGCCTCTTTCCTCTCTACCTAAAACCTTTATGATGCATTGATCCGTTTGAATAGACAACTTAGGCCAAAAGCCTAAGTTGGGGTGTGGTGGAAACTAAGGAGAGTCAAGAATTTTGTGAAATTCACCCTTGAAGTATTGTGTTGAAAAAGATGGAATCCCTCCATATTAAAAGAAAAAAAAAAGCAAAAGAAGAAGAAGATTGAAGAATAATGTTTTAATGCAATTAGTGCATAATAGAAAGAGAAGGGGTGTCGAATGAGCATTATCAAGAATCTTTGTGTTTGAAAGTACTTAGGGTGGATTGTGAAAATCAAAAGAGTGGAAGAAAAGGAGAAGAAGTAAAATGCAAGCCATGTTTCATGAAGGTAGAAGTAACTAAGCCAAAACAATCATACCTTTACACTCAACCTCGTTACAAGCCTTGATAGACCTTGGTGATATTGATTGAGCCAAATGACATATTCATTGGAAAATACACACAAGCATATGGGTAGATCCATGTATGTGTTTATCTTTGAGAGTGTGAGAGTCGATTTTGATTCCTTAATTCTTAAATTTTGATGAGCTTTGTGTGGGCATGAAATCATTTTTAATGTGAGGGCATTCAAATACTCTTGTTGAACTTGAATTTGCATTTGAAGCAAGCATTAAGAGCTTGACTTCTATTTAATGATGACTAGTCACAGTTTGAAACCTGTAGTTCACAATTGAACATTGCTTGGGTATTTTAAACCTCATGTCCATTCATGTTGAGTCTCAGTTATCACTATTTGTAGACATCCTTGTTGACCTAATTGATCTTATGTTTAACTTGAGGAGAAGCAAAAGTTTAAATTGGGGTTGTTGATGAGTCGAGGATTTTGACACATTTGGGGATTAATATTCAAAGATTTAGTGTCGTCAATGCCTATTTTATGCTCATAACTGATAATAAAATGTTAATTTGCACCAATGAAGGCAAGGACATTACGAGGCAAAAAAAGAGTGAAAAAGCTAAAAGATTTTAAGCAAAGCAAAGCTCGTACTCACCAATGCCATTCGACGACTCACCGAGTGGACCTTTAGCTCGCCTAAAGTTTCAGCAGGCTAGCCCATTGGCAAAACCAACTTGGCGATCAGATAAGTATTTTGGCGAGTCTCCGAAGAGTTTTGCGATACAAATTTAGCTCACTAAATATTACAGACAGAGGTAGTGCAAAGCTATGTCAAGAATGCGAGAAGAGGAGCACTCGGAGCGTCGCCAACTAGGTCGGCGAGCCTGACCTACTTCACCAAAAGTTACAGAGCAATTGGTGAAAAGACAAGCCAAAAAGGGTGAGAAAGAGAGCACTCGGTGCATCACCGATTGTGTCGGCGAGCCCGACTTACTTCACCGAGTGACTCCGATGTTGAAATTCTGGGAACTTATAAATGCAATTTTCAAAAAAAGAAAGGAAGTTCCCATATTTTCCAATTCTGAGGTTTTGATCTTCACATTCTAAAACATTTTTTTTACACTTTTTTATTAGAGATTTAGGGTTTGATAGAATTTTCGCTGAATTTTGAGCATTTGGAGACTTGTGGATAGTTGCCCAACCTATTGGAAAACTTCGTTGGTAATGATTTCTTATTCTTTATTATGTTTGTCTAAAACCCCCATTCTTGTGGGTGTTATTATGTAGTTTAATGCGTTAATTATCTAATGGATGTTGTTATTTACTAATTTTATTGTTGATTTGAAGTGTGTTCAATTAGTATTTTGTGTTTTATTTGAGGAATTGTAGTTCGAAGTGCAATTCTAGTTTGGTAGTCCAAGGTTTCTTGAGAAAGAAGTTTTAGAATTAAATTATTAGTTGATGATTGTAGTGATTGTGTCGTTATGGATTTGTCTTGAGAAACTGAGTCTGAATGCAATCTTGCAAATCTAGCTTAAAAAATTAGATTGATTAAGGTCACTTGTTAATCTGTGTTGTGTTTGTTGAGGTTCGAAAGTATTTGCTTGATTAGTAATTGTTCATTGAGAAATGACTATTTCACCGAAAGCCTAGCCTACCCATTGAGATTCAACAACTTTAGTAAATAATAATCACCCATTTACTTGTCCTTACGAGACATTTTCCTTCAAAAGAATGTCTTTCGGGTTGGATAATGCTCCGACAACTTACCAACGATGTATGCTCTCTATTGTGAGTGACACATTTGAAGCGTGTCTTGAACAACTTTGGAAAGTATTGCAAAGATGTGTCGAAAGCAACCTTGTTCTCAATTGGGAGAAATATCAAGAGAAGGTATGCAAGTGGATCAAGCTAAAGTAGAAGTTATTGCCAAACTACCTCCTCCAATTTCAGTTAAAGGTGTTTGGTGTTTTCTAGGTAATGTAGGCTTCTACCGGTGGTTTATAAATGATTTCTCTAAGGTAGCTTATCCTCTTTGTAAGCTACTTGAAAAGGAATCTACCTTTAACTTTGATGAAGGTTGCCTCAAATCATTCTTGTGCTTAAAAGAAAAGCTAGTGTCGGCTCCGATCATTTTTTTCCCTGGTTGGACCATTCCGTTTGAGCTAATATATGAAGCGAGCGGTGTGGATCTTGGAGCTATCCCTGGGCAACGAAGGGTAAATTGTTTCACCCAGTTTATTACGCAAGTAAGACTTTGAATGTAGCTCAAAAGAATTACATAGTCACCAAACAAGAATTATTAGATGTAGTGTATGCTTTTGAAAAAATTAGAGCTTATTTTTTGGGTACTAAAGTGATGGTGCACACAGACCATGCCGCAATCCGATATTTGATGACTAAGAAATATGCAAAGCCAAGGCTGATTTGGTGGCTGTTGTTCTTGAAAGAGTTTGATTTTGAGGTCAAAGATTGAAAAGGGTGTGCGAACCAAGTGGCAGATCACTTATCAAGGCTTGAAACGAATATTGTTGACTCTGGTGAGAGGGATATTGAGGAAGAATTTATTGATGAATCGGTAATGGTTGTATGTAATAGTAATCCACCTTGGTATGCTGATTTTACAAACTATGTTGTGTGTGGGAATTTCCTCGATGGACTAAATTTCTACGAATGAAAGAGGTTCTTGTTCGATCTGAAGAGGTATTTATGGGATGAACCTCATATATTTAGGGAAACACATAATTATAAGGTGTGTGCTGGAAGTGCAAAAGCAATTCTTGTTGTGCGTTAGGCGTCACCGGTTGGTAGACATCATAGTGGAGTGTATATGACCGCTAAAGTACTTCAAAGTGGTTATTTTTGGCCGACGTTATATCAAGATGTGCACTCCCTTGTTAAAAAATGTTTCCAATGTTAAAAGTAAGGAGGAGTATCGAGAAGGCATGAACTACCTCTCAATCCCATTCTAGAGGTAGAATTGTTCGATGTATGGGGAATCGACTTCATGGGACCTTTTGTGAGTTCATATGGTAATAAGTATATTTTGGTGGCTGTTGACTATGTTTCTAAATGGGTAGAGGGTGTAGCTTTACACAACACTGAAGGGAGAAGTGTTGTGCAATTCCTCAAGCGATACATTTCACAAGGTTTGGCACTTCACATGCAATTATTAGTTATGGGGGATCTCATCTTTGCAACCGCTTTTTAACATCTGTATTGAGAAAATATGTAGTTATGCATATAGTTATAACCCCGTATCATCCTCAGACAAGTGGACAGGTTGAGGTGTCAAATCTGGAAATAAAGGGGATTTTGGCAAAAATAGTCAATATAAATCGGATTGACTGGTCTCAAAAGTTAGATGATGCTCTTTGGGCCTATTGCACAACATTTGGGACCCCGATTAGTATGTTACCATATCAATTGGTGTTTGGGAAGTCTTTTTACCTACCAATTGAGTTTGACTATAAGTCATCAAGGGCATTGAAACCATTGAACTTGAATTAGTGGGACGCTTCAAAGGATAGAGTTAATCAACTCCATGCAATGAAATAGTTCCGGTTCCTAGCTTATGAAAGTTTAGCCCTTTATAAGGAGAAAATGAAGAAATGGAATGATGCCAAAATCCTTCGGAGAGAGTTTAAAGTCGTAAATCGTGTTTTGCTTTATAACTCCAATTTGAGATTCTTCCCAGGTAAACTTAAGTCGAAATGGTTTGGCCCGTTCAGAGTGACACGAGTGTTCACTAATGAAGCAATTGAAGTTGAAAGCAAAGAGGGCTCGGTGTTCAAGGTAAATGGGCAACACTTCAAGCTTTACTTTGAAGAATGACTACACTCGTTAGTGATTGAAGTGGTGTATTTGAGAGATGCTTAAATGTATTTTCATGTCGTGCCACGACGTTAACTAAGGCGCTTATTGGGAGGCAACACAAATTTTAATCGTTTTGAATAATGTTTGTTGAATGTGTGGGTTTCAACTCTTATTTCGAAAAAATGGCAATTGGGCGAGGGATTGACTCACTAGGTGAATTGCCAAATGGTCACATAGATCACCCAAATGTATTGCCCTTTCTAAGGCCAGGGTGATATCCATTCTGGAATATTTGGTGAGATTGCATTCAATTTCGTAGTTCATTGAGCTGAATTGGCGAGGTCGATTAAGCTCGCCCATTTGCTCCTACTGAAAGTCTGGCTTTATGTAAATTTTGGCAAGCCAAAATTACTTGGGGTTCTGCTGAATGATTCGGCGACGTCGTTACTGCTCATCGACTGGAGCGTGCATTGAAGATCCATATAAGGAAAAACTAAGCAGTCTCACCTTACTTTCCCTTTTTATTAGTCCAATTCGTCTTTATATGCATTGGTGAGACTGCTTAGTTTTTCTCGGTGAGGTGAAGGTCTTGCCATTGTTGGTTTTCTCTCATTGATCCATCTCCTGATTACTTGATGTGTGATTGTTATGGATGTTCTCTTGTACATTTGACTGTCGGTTGTGACCAATACCGATGAGTTGAATAGTTCTCTTGATGAAAAATATGGTGTGCTGGTTCAACGAGGAATTTGAGTTGCATAAGTCTTGTGTAAACTCTTAGCATCTCATTATGACTAGCTAATTTGTCGAGGTGAGTTTTTGTAATGACCATTGTACACGAGCTTAACTTTTAGAGTCATGATCGATGATTGTGTTGAAAGCCTTTTGTGGTGAGGTTTACTTGAAATATATGCATGGTGATATGTAGAACTTGCCTCGTTGGTCCAATTGAATATTTTTGGTAAATGATGGAATGATCTTAGCCATAAATCTTTAAGAGTGAACCAAATTGCTATACCTTTTTTGTGACCACTTTGTGAGTGTGTGAACCTAGCTTGGCACTATTTGAGCCTAACCCATTATTTGTATGAAACATGAACACAAATGACCTTGTCTCCCACCCAAAACCTTCATGAAGTATTGTTCTGTTTGAATAGCCAACTTAGGCCAAAATCCTAAGTTGGGGTGTGGTAAAAATGAGGAACAAAATTGAGAAAGAAGTTCGTGACTCCACCCTTGAAGACGTGTGTTGAACAAAAAGATGAAAAATATGGAACCCCTCCATAAAGAGACAGAAAGAAAGATAGAGAGATAGAAAAAGAATGAAACAAAAGCAAGAGAAAAGTATTGAAAAATTGTATAAATTATTCATTGGTGGAAAGAAAAGGGTTGTCCGATGAGCTATATAAAAATTTTGTGTGTTTGAATATACCAAGGGTGGATTGTGAAGATGAAATGATGTGAAATTTGAGACATGCTTCATCAAGGTTGAAGAAACTAAACCAAAATGATTATACCTTTACCCTAAGCCCCATTGCAAGCCTTGAAAGACCTTTGCGATCCTGCATAAGCCGAATGATGTGTTGATCAGAAAATATGGGAAAGCCTATCGATAAAATCATGCACGTGTTTATCATTGAGAGCGTGAGAGTTGATTTTGATTCCTAAAATTGTAATGTTTGATTGGCTTTATGAGAGCATTGAATCATTTTTTGGTGTGAGGGCATTCGAATACTTCTGTTGAACATGAATTTGCATTTGGAGTGAGCATTGTGAGCTTGAAATCTATTTGATGATGACTAGTCATAGTTTGGAACTTTTACTGCACATTTGAACATTGCATGTGTAGATTGAACCTCGCGTGCATTCATGTTGAGTCTCTAGTAGCACTTTTTGTGGGCATCCCTGTTGGCCTGATTGATCTTGTGTTTTACTTGAGGGCAAGCAAAAGTTTAAGTTGAGGGTATTGATGAGTCGGGGATTTTGACTCATTTATGGCTTATTATTCAAGGATCTAGTGTCCTCAATGCCTATTTTATGCTCAGAATTGATGTTAATATGTTGATGTGCAACAATGAAGACGTAAGAGTGAGGCATTGACATTATGATGCAAAAAATAGCGAAAGAGTTGAAAGAAAGCAAAGCTAGAGCTCGCCAAAGCCACTCGGTGACTCGCCGAATGGACTTTCAGCTCGCCTAAAGTTCCAGCAAAATAGCTAATGGACAAAACCAACTTGGTGAGCAAACAGGCAATTTTGCGACACGTCGGAAGGATCGGTGATAGCGATCAAGCTCGCCAAAAGTTCCGGAATAATTTGATGAAGGAGCCAAGAGCAAAGGGAGAGAAGAGGAGCAAATCAATGACAAAATGAGGAGTAACTCGACAAATTGTCGAACTTGTCGGTAAGACCGACTTACTTCACCGAGTTAGCACCATGCTTGATATTTTGGGAACGTATAAATACAATTTTTATAAGAAGAAAAGGAGTTCCCACATTGTTTACTTCTGGGTTTTTGAGAAATTTTACATTCTAGAACATTGGGTATACATTTTTGAGTTCTCAGAAGTTAGATTCGGAGATTGTAATTATTTTAGCTTCGATTTCAACATTTGGGGATTGTAGATCGTTAGCAAACCAGATGGAAAACTTTGTTGATAACGATTTCTTGCTTTTCACTATGCTTAGATAAAACCCCTTACCTTGGGGGTGTGATTATGTAAATGAATGTGTTAATTAGCTAAAGGGTGTTGTTAGTTGTTGATTATAATGTTGTTTTGAAGTGGGTTCAATTAATTGTTTATGTTTTAATTGAGGAATTGCAGTTGGAAATGCAATTCTAGCTTAGTTCTCTATGCTTGCTTGAGAAAGAGGTAATAGAGTAGAATTATTGATTGATAGTTGTATTGATTGTGTCTTTAAAATCTAGATTGAGAAAGTGGGTTTGGTTGCGTCTTTACAAATCTAGCTTGAAAGAGTGGATTAATTAAGCAATTGGGTTGTTTGGTTGTGTTATGCTTGTTGAGGTTAGAAAGATTTCACTTGAAGCGCAATAGTTGATTGATAAATGACTATTGTACTCAAAACCTAGCCTACCCATTGAGATTCAACAACTTTGAGCAACTAGTAATCACCCATTACGCAAAATTAACATTCAACTGATCACACTCCTAAGGTCCAATCTCTACTTGTTTACTTCCCGTGTTATTTGTCTTAAATTGGTTAGCTAAATCCGCCCATTTGATATTAATTGTTGAAACTTTGTGATTTGTTTTAATGTTACGAAACCTTTAATTCTACAAACGATTAGGACACATTTTTTCTTCTTAATTGAATTCTTTACTGTATCACTCCATGTGGGATTGACCCCAACTCTTAGTTGAGTTTATACTTGTTAGCGACCGCCTACACTTAGAATTAGATGAAGCGTAGTTGAGCGTATTAGCTCTCCTTGAATGGATTAGTCAACCAACCCTTTGTTCAATGTATCAACGTTATGATAGAAATACTGCAGCAATAAATTTTCTGGAACACCATGTGTCGGGAATTGTAACACTAACTTTTGAAATCGCATCAGTTTCATGGAGAGGCTCACCATCCACTCTCTCGAAAATTTGGATGGTATCTCTAAGTTCCACCAACTTCAAAGGAAGGAAAAATATTTGAAGGAACACCTCTGTTAGTTCCTCCGAAGAAGTTATGCAATCTTGTGGTAGTTCGGCCAGCCACCTGGTTGCTTCTCCCATTAAGGCAAAAGGAAACAACCTAAAATGTATGGACTCTTGTGAAATGTTCATAAAAGTGAAAGGCCCGCAAATGACCATAATGTTCCAAAGATGTTCATAAGGTCTTCATGAACAAGACCACCAAACATCCCTTTCATCTAGAGCAAATACTACATTGTCCCGGTTACATATAACATAGCTCTCCCAGTAGTAAGAGATAACTGGATTGCTCATGTACTCTCGGCGACTTTAACATGCATGTAGTTCATGTATTCAATATTATTATTTCACGTGGTGACTAGTATCGTCTCTTTCATCCACTCTCATGTTACCCCTGCAAATGTGGTAATACAACAACATCAAACAAAAATGTATTCTACTACAAACAAACAAGTTCACAAATTAACTTCACAAACTTAATTCTTATACATCCCTCTCTGGTAATGACGCCATTTTTTAGAACACTCAAATTACACACAAAAGCAATTAAATGAGTAAGCAAATGCTAGGAATATAAATACCCAACAAAAGAGTTGGGGTCAAATCTCACAAGGAGTGATATAAATTGAAGAATTCGATTAGGAAATTAAGATGCAAACCAATTTATTGTAGCAATTAGGACAAATGGGTGGATGATTCCACCAAATTTAATATAATGTTTTTGGAATCAATGATCACAACTCAACAAAAAATAGGGATTTAAACAAGTAAGAAACAATCTAAGGGTGTGGGATTCGGTAACAACATCAAATAGAGGTACAAGTTCTTGCTCAATAAGGGTAAATAATCATATATAGGTTGAGTAATCGTAAATGACACAAATTTTCTTTTGATAACAATGCATAATACATGGAATCTCCTTTCGGTCTCATCCATGTGAAAATACAAATTAACACAATACCTTACTAAAATCTCTCTTTCGAGCATATTTGACAAATACAAATGGAACTACAATTTTTCTTTCGAGTAAACTACAACAATCAAATCTAATTTGCAAGTATTAAACTATTTACCCATTTCAATTAATCTCTTTCAAACATCAACCAAAAATAGGACTAGGTTTGAAACCATAGCCCTTAAGTTGAACCCATGCTAAATAACTCAAATCTATGTATAAACAACAGAAAAATAGAGAAAGACACTAGACCCACTAAAATTAGTTAACACCCAACTCTGTAATCACACCCCTAGAATGGTGGTTTTAGCCAAACATCATAAAAAGGAAATAAATTATATCACTTATATTTTTTTCCATTAAGGTGTCTATAATGAGTAATAATCTTCAATACCCATTTTTATTGAATCGTTAGTATTTAATTTCAAGATTGTTCAAAACCACAAAACTAAGAGAAAAGTAAAGTTCTAATGCTGATATTCAAAAGTCTATTTTCTCAATCTAAAAAATCTAGACGATTAAAGATGCTAATTTTCTTTCTCCTTTGGGCTATTTATAATTTCCCCAAAAATTTGACCTAAATTCAATGTGCGACCTGATTGACCACAATAGTCAGGCTCGCCTAGTTGATCAGTGGATCACCGTTCTATTCTTTAGCTAGTTCTTTCCTGGCTTCAGGATTCAAGTGTTTGAACCTCAGTTGGTGAAAACAATTGACTCAGTCTTTTAAATTTGGTGAATCGTCGATGACCACCTTTGTTCGCCGATTCAACCTTCATTTTGACTTATAAGTCTGTCACTTTCAGCGATAGAACTTTTAACTTGCCCAGCTGCTGATGAGTCCACAAATTGGACTCATTTAGAGCTATATTTTAATAGAAATTGTGTCCTCAAATGCTTATTTTTTCTCAATATCTGATGAAAAAACACTTAAGTTTAAGGTATTTGAAGTTTGAAGGAAAGCATGGACACTACATCGCAAAAATGAATGAAAAGGCTGAAAAGAACGAAGAAATGAAGGCCTGAGGATCACCGAGTCCACTTGATGAGCCGCCGAAGGGTCCTACTTTGCCTTTTGTTCCAGTGTGCTGAGCCCTGAATGAAAGGATCAAGTCGGCGGAAAAAGGGAACAGTCGACGCATTGCCGAGAAGTTCCACGAAGCAATACCATGTCGCCAAATGACCCAGAGCACGACGGTGCTGAAGGATGGTGCAAGAAGGCGATGAACTACACCGAAAGGTGAATCGCCGAATTGATCAGCAATTTCAACTAACGACGCCGAATGATCCGCTGCAGCACAAATCAGTGAAAACTATAAATACTAGTTACAGTTATAGTTTTAAGTGTGGAACAATTATAATAATTTTAATATAGAATAGTACTTTTTGAGATTTTTGCTCTGAGTTTCAGAGGGTTTTGAAGAATTGAAGATCAAAAGGGTTTGATCTTCAAGATTTGGACTTGGGTCTCTTGGATTCTTCATTCTTGGCCAGTAACAAGACTTAAATATTCATACCCATTTGAATGCATGCTCATTTAGGTATAAATTTCTATCTCTTGATGTGTGGCTAAAAACCCCAATTCTTGGGATTTGATTTAGCAAATATGGGTTAAGATAATTGTTGGGTCTTGCTTACTGACAGTCTATTCGTAGTTTAAAGTCATTTCGTTTAGTGGTTGTGGATGAATTTAATGAGTTTGTATTTCCAAATACAAGTTTATTTATGTGTTTTCAGCTTGCTCGAGAGAGGTCGTAAAACTAAGACCACTAGATTGATGGCCAGTGTGAGTGGGTCGACATGAGGTTCAGCTCGAGAGAGTGAACCCTAGTCCCATGTCCACACACTCGAAGTGGTATTATTTCGATATTATAGTGGCATGATTCTGATGTGCCCACAAATTGGACTTATTTAGGGCAATATTTTGGTAGAAATTGTGTCCTCAAATGCTTATTTTTTCTCAATATCTGATGAAAAAACACTTAAGTTTAAGGTATTTGAAGTTTGAAGGAAAGCATGGACACTACATCGCAAAAATGAATGAAAAGGCTGAAAAGAACGAAGAAATGAAGGCCTGAGGATCACCGAGTCCACTTGATGAGCCGCCGAAGGGTCCTACTTTGCCTTTTGTTCCAGTGTGCTGAGCCCTGAATGAAAGGATCAAGTCGGCGGAAAAAGGGAACAGTCGACGCATTGCCGAGAAGTTCCACGAAGCAATACCATGTCGCCAAATGACCCAGAGCACGACGGTGCTGAAGGATGGTGCAAGAAGGCGATGAACTACACCGAAAGGTGAATCGCCGAATTGATCAGCAATTTCAACTAACGACGCCGAATGATCCGCTGCAGCACAAATCAGTGAAAACTATAAATACTAGTTACAGTTATAGTTTTAAGTGTGGAACAATTATAATAATTTTAATATAGAATAGTACTTTTTGAGATTTTTGCTCTGAGTTTCAGAGGGTTTTGAAGAATTGAAGATCAAAAGGGTTTGATCTTCAAGATTTGGACTTGGGTCTCTTGGATTCTTCATTCTTGGCCAGTAACAAGACTTAAATATTCATACCCATTTGAATGCATGCTCATTTAGGTATAAATTTCTATCTCTTGATGTGTGGCTAAAAACCCCAATTCTTGGGATTTGATTTAGCAAATATGGGTTAAGATAATTGTTGGGTCTTGCTTACTGACAGTCTATTCGTAGTTTAAAGTCATTTCGTTTAGTGGTTGTGGATGAATTTAATGAGTTTGTATTTCCAAATACAAGTTTATTTATGTGTTTTCAGCTTGCTCGAGAGAGGTCGTAAAACTAAGACCACTAGATTGATGGCCAGTGTGAGTGGGTCGACATGAGGTTCATCTCGAGAGAGTGAACCCTAGTACCATATCCACACACTGAGCTCAAGAGAGTGAGTGGGTTAGGGCGTAGGCTGGTCTTCATGCGGCAAGTGGGTGTCCGAGAGGAACACATTTGAAACGGGGTAAGTTGCTCAAGGGAGAGCTTATCCTCCTTAAAGTTTAGCCTAGTCATAATATTCTATGAATCTTCTATCGAAGGCATGTACCCAATAATCTAGCTTAACCCATATTCCCGTCACATCCCAAGAATCCCCTCTCATTTCTTAGAAATCTTTGTTAATTTTGTCTGTTTTTACCTACTTGTGACAAAACCCCCATTGTCAATTGATACTCTTGTGTTCCCCCCTTTAATTTACAATATTTTTAATCGTTAATGTCTTTAGCTACGACTAGTTAAAACTAAATTTTATTTTTCTATTAATTCTCAAAACCAATCCCTTGGGAACGATCCCAACCCTTGGTTGGGTTATTATACTATTGCACGATCGTAGACACTTGCATTGGAAGTTGTGTCCTTGATTACGCAAACATCAACTTCTTCAACGAATTGTTATTTCTCTTTACTCCGCTGACCTGCCTTGAATATTTTTCAGAAGTGAACACTGTCACTTTAGGTGACGTCCAGATCTATTGGACTATCCGCCTACTACGTTAGGGGATCTTCAGTTGGGATTTTTATCTCTTCTCATCATTTTTGGGCTTTTTCATGGATTCGGCCTTGCCTTGTTCTTAATTTTCATATCTACAAAACCTCAAAATAAAATTAGATAAGGACATAAATAGGCATTAAGGACACTATTTGTTGAACTAAAAGGCCTCAAATGAGTCGAAATATCAAACTCATCATTTTTACCACTCAATTCATTCATCTTCCATATGAAAATGATGTCCTTAATTCCACTTTATTCTGTTTTTGATAATGTTTGCTTGTGTTTCAGATCATGGAGTCCTAAGTGTTCCTAAACATCAAGTGGAAGGAAAAAAGGTAAAAGATGAAAGAATTATCAAAGTCCGAATGAGACATCACCTAATAGGTTTGGTGTATCACCACCTTGCCTAGGGTTTGCCAAAACTAATAGTATAATCCACTTATGTGCATCAAAGATTGGTGACATAATATACCACTCAATGTATCGCTGAAGTGTCTTGGTGAAGAAAAATTGCACTACCTAAAGTTAGAGTTGCCTAAAGAGAATATCAAATGCATATGAAAATATGACAATGTGAAAACCCATGTCGACGCATTTCTCAAAGGTTTGGCGAGCATGATCAAGATTGCGAATACGGTTTCGATGGAAATTTTGTGAATACTTTCTTATGGAGTATAAATAGATTGGAGGATAGAGAATGAGTACTTTTGCACTTTTCTGAATTCAACGAGCATTCATAATAAAACCCTTTGTAATTGGAGTGGTGGATTATTCTTGTGATCCAATACTTATGAAAGTTTTTTCATCTTCCGAATTGAGCTTAAAAGCTATTATGGTTGAGCAATTCGGTATAAATTCTTTACTTTTTATCATGATTAGATAATCTCCCTATTAAGGGGTGTGTAATTTATGGATAATCAATCTGTGTTTGGGTATTGATAATTTGCTTATTGAAAAGTATTCAACCGTTTCTTCATATTTTTATTCGTAATTAGATATTGAAAACTCTAATTTATCTTAGATCTCATTGTATTTCTTGTGAAAGAATATAAGAGTGAGAAGAAATGGTTGATGAATACTCAAAATTATTTGTTCAACGACTGAATCTATAAATAGTTGAGTTGAATCAAAGTTATAGATTGAAATTTTGTATTACACATTGGTGGGTTTGAGGTAACCCATGTGAAATTGATGGTTGATTTTAAATGACTATGAATGTCTTTAATCTAGATTTCCCAATCATAGTTGACTCATCTTAGAAAAAATAAATTACGCAATTGTTACATTGTGTTCATACTAGCACACTCCTAAGACTCTCTAAATTCTTACGATAAATCCCTATTTCTAAGCTATGAAAGATAGGAGGAGGAACTAATGCAAAAGGATGTGATTTAAAATAATGTTGCTTCCCCTGATAAGAAAGTATTAGTTGTGTTAAATGATTTCATTACATAGTTTGCTGATTTCATGAATTTTATTGTGAAAGATGAAATTCTTGAAATTTTCAACTTTCATCAGTGAAAGAAGTTTCTATATGATGTTCAAAATTTCTTCTTGGATGATCCATATTTATTGCGTATATGTGCACATGGAGTCATTAGACGATGTGTGTTAGAGGTAAAAATTATGAGCAGTTTTGAGGCATGTCACTCCTCCATTATAGGATGCATAATAGTGGCATCAATACAACACACAAGATCTTTCTGGGTGGATAATATTGGCCTACGATTCATCAGGATTCTCATGCTTACGCTAAGGTTTGTGATCAATGTTAGACATAGGGTAATATATTTAGGAAGCATGAGTTGCCAATAGGGGTGGCAAAATGAGTAATTTGTATGGGTACATAATCGTATTTACCCATGTTAAATGAGTTGGGTACCCAACTCATTTAAAATTGGTAAAAATGAATATTACTAATATTAACCATTTAAAAGTGGGTAGCCAAATGGATAAAAGATGTCATTAATAAAAGAAAGAAAAATGGTATTAATATTTTTTGGGTGTAGGTGGTAGGGGTAGGAGATGGGTGGGTAATGAACAAAATTTATATATATATATTTTTTTAAAATCACTTTCTTTGGAAGGGGCTGAAAGGGGGAGGGGGTTGGTAGGAGGATGGGCTGATTAAAAAAGAGTAAAAAAGTATTTTTTTATAAAAAATAAACTAATTTTTTAATGGGATAGGGAGTTGTGTGGGGTGTGCTGAGGTTGGGGGGAGGCTTGTAGGGGGATTGGGAGATATATAAACTATATATTTTTAATGAAATAATTTTTTACTTTTTTGGGATAGAGGTGGGGCCGTGGGGGAGGGGGGAGAGATATGTGGTTAAAAGGTATGTGGGTGGGGAGGTTGAGGTGTGCGGGGTGGGTCGGCAGGGAGTAGGTGATAAAAATCATGCAAATTCAAATGAAATATAAGAAATTAATTATTAATCTAAGTCTGTTATGATTTAGAATCTAATTCCCTAGCGTAATCGACAAACTGTTATACGACATTTTAACTTTGATCAAATTATAGTACAACATACTGGTGATTTCTAAATGTTTTAACTTAAGGAGTCTCCATTTAATTAGAGTACAACATACTAGTGATTCCTAAATTATTTAACTTAAGGAGTCGCCATTTAATAATTTTAAAGATAAATTAGGATACCTAAATATTTAACAAAGGTAATGCCAAAATTAACTCTAAATAATGGTCCACTAACTTATTTGATTTTAGGTGAGGGTTCTAGTTATCCTAATGGGAAGGAATTAATCATCCTTTAAAATATGCTAAAAACGATTACCGTCCAAACATAGGTTACTTAATAAAAACTAAAATGGCGGGCCAAAAAATTAAATATTTAAGAAGTAAGAAATTCATTTTTTTCAATCTTAAAATCAGTAGCATGATTTAAATTCAAAAACACTTTCGCGTTTTAGAAGTAAAACAGTAGACTAAAAATGGTTGGACATTTGACAACTAAGAGGTTAGACTCATTTGATTTTAGGAATCTATCACGACCCAATTTCTCAGATCATGATGGCACCTACTATACCCCACCAGTAGGTAAGCCTAACCCGTAGCCCTGAGCCATAAGACTACCAAGCGGAAGCCAACAAACAAGAAGTAAGAGCTTCAAGCAAAGCAGAGAAAGGGAAATAAATAAAATGGATATAAATAAAATCATACAGGAACCATCCCAAGACCTGACATCAGTTAGTAGTTAAGCATCTAATCTTAAATATGAGTACAAGGCTTTCACAATTACAAGACAAGTGCACGCTATCTCTGAATACAATATAAAGACTAAGCCTAACCAAAACATATGGAAATTAGTAGCTCCAGACGCTAGGAGCTCACCCTAATCTCTGAAATCCCAAACTTATCTTCACAACTCAAAATAAATGGAGATAACTCAACTGCAATCTGCAGGGGCAAGAAGTGTAGTATGAGTACCAGAAAGGGTAATCAGTAGGCAATAGCCAACTGAGCTCAAAAGATAACACAAGCATAAATAGAAAGTAATTAGGAAAGCATAGCACAAGTAACTATACAGGAGATGCAAAAGTAGCCAGGAAATAAAGAATAAAAATACGAAACAAGGGGTAAGAAGACGAGTCAAGAACATTTCTGGATCGCAAGACAAAAACATAATTGCAAGCAACTAAGATACCGAGTCGACTACCCAGTGTCAGGAGGACCCACAACTACAATTCTAATGTCAAAACCTATCAGGTAACAATAAAACAATAATAGAGAACATAATATATTCAAACAATAACCTAACCGGACCTCATATGCTCGGAAGGTACAAACATCAAACATAACCCAACCGGCCCCGATAAATCGAAGGGTACAAATAGGAAACAAGTATAATGGTGATAGGTAATGCACAAGAATGTAGGGTGAGCAACAGAACTATCGAAAACCATAACCATAGGACTCCAATCAATTCCCAGCACAACTAGAAAGATTGACAAATCAATCTAGGCCACCCAGCCACATAGTCCACTCCCAGGAGCGTAAGCCGCCTAGCTAGCAAGAGTGACTTGGGTGCGTGTCAACTTCGAAAGTGATTTGAGGCATCAAGTCCTCTTATCCAACAAGTCCACTCCCTGGAGCGTAAGCTTCCCAGATAGAAAGAGTAACCCGGGAGTAATTAAAACCAAAAGCATGCAAAAAAGGGTTGTCACGACCCACGGGTACCCCAGATAGAACATTGCGTATAGGACCCCGAGAGACCCCATACAAGCAACTTAGAAATCATAACATAAGAAATAAAACATAAGAAGTAAAACAATAGTCCAAGTTCAATAGTTTTATAAAAGAAAAGCAGAAGTCTACAACACTTGTCTTAATAGCCATCTAGTACAATAGAATGAAATTGGACCTAGCCCATACATTATGTCCAAAAGTGAAATACATGAAAGAAAAGGAACTAAAATAATGAAAGTTTGTCCTCGAAGCATGAGGACTCACCAAAGCTCGAGAACCTCGAAATCAACCACTAGCCACGAAACTGAGAAACCTTACTATCAGACCCTACATTTGGGAAAATGTAGGCAAGAGTATACTTTAGTATAAAACAATGTACCAAGTATGATAGCTATGCATAAAACCATTTGAATCATGCTAAAAGAGGATATTTCATGACATGAAATTGACCAAGCGAAAACATGATATAAAAGAGTTAGAAAACATAAGTCATAAAACATGGTAAATGAAAGCTAACATCATTAAAAACAACACATATGAGATACTTCTTGAAATAACCTTAGTTAATTATTAATGTAGAGGTTTAGCCTTAACTGAAATAGAGACCATGTAAGCTACAACATGATCCCCCGGTGTCTCCCACACCGAAAAAAGGTTGTCCTACTTGCCAAGGTAAGGACCATTACTTCTAGCTTAGATTAATCCACTAGCTAATGTATTTCTAGACAATCATCCTATCGGGGCACATAGGTATGGAATAAGGAGATTGCTTCTAGAAACCTGACCTCAACTAACGGGAGAACATCCATCTCAATATCATCTACGTGATAAGCATAAATCCCACATAATAGTCATTTCTTACTTGTTCTAATTATCCATGGAAACACACGTCAACTTGCGAATCCAAGCTAAGTCATAATCCATGAAAAGGAATTACTAAATAACCAATCAAATCTAAGTCATTAGGATATCTCTTAATTCTTAGATTCAATTAGGTGAGAAGACATTTCAACCTTCGAATCCTTTATTATGTGAGAAAACCTTTCATATTATGCTTTCATGTGTATTTGAGAAAATCCTTCCAATAACACATCAACATCATCATAATTGATACTTTACTCTTAAAGAATCCTTAAAATATTTGCATATATTTCATAAGAACATGCATAATTCCATAATTTACCTTTCAAGGTTCACAACCCACTTTCAATTATCAACATTTAGAAAACATGGTTTAGATATGGATTTTATCATAAATTCATGTAATGCTATCAATACATGCTTAATTTCATAAAACTCTTGCTTTATAATAAAATCCAACATCATATGATTGTAACTTGAAAACATAGGGATTACATGGGTTCATGGGGAAATAATCATAAAATCATAGTATTTCATCAATTCATGCATTAGAGATCATAATTAAATCATTTAAATCAATAATCAAAAGAACCCATGACAATTGAAGAAATACCTAACTCAATTGGGGATTTCTAACTTTGAAAATAGAGAAATTTGGGAACTCCATGAATGGAAGGAATCTATGGATGAAAACTATCATGCCCTGAAGCCAATTGCTAATATTCAATGGAGGAATTAAGAGTTGACTAGAAATCCTAGGTTGAATCCTTTTTCTGCAAGCTTTCTAGAGAGAAAATTATTGGAGAGTTCTTCTTTTTTGGTGAAGAGGGATAAAACTAAATCTAATAGCCCATCATGCATGCAATACGCATATCCTAGGAGGAAACATCAACTCCAAGCTAACATCCGATGAGGAAACATAAACTCCAAACTAACAATATACTCAAATGCCTATTAGGGAAACTTCACCCACCTAAAACCATCCTATAGGAGATCTAAACCTCCTACTATACAATGCCTCAAATGGAGCCATATCAATACTCGAGTGAAACTTAATCAATGGCAAATGGTCATCCCAATTACCCTTATAATCAATTACACAACCCCTTAACATGTCTTCCAAAGTTTGGATAGTACGCTTCGCTTTCCCATCGGTTTGGGGATGAAAGGTTGTACTAAACTTAACAGAGTACCAAGATCCTTTTGGAATGATTTCCAAAATAGAGAAGTCCATAAGGTGCCACGATCGGAAATAATGGATAAATGCACGCCATTCAACTTTACCATTTCTCTCAAGTACAATTTGGTATAGTCCTCTGCTGAAGAGGAAACCTTGACGGGAAGGAAATGAGCCAATTTTGTCATCCGATCTACCATAACCCAAATAGAGTCATCTTGTTGTTTGGTGCAAGGCAACCCAAAAATAAAGTACATATTTAAATATTACCATTTCCAAGTAGGAATACTAATATCTTGGGACAAACCTCCCGGTTTGTGATGCTCAACCTTCATTTGTTGGTAATTCGGACACTTAGCCACAAGTCCCGCAATATCCTTCTTAATCCCATTCCACCAATAGACCTCCCACAAATCACGGTACATCTTACAACCTAGCCAATCAACTACTAAAAGAAATCAACTGCAGGGGAAAACTACTTACACAATCCTCAATTTAAGCTTCCATAACAAGCCATAGGTAGATAATACGCCAAATAAACTTGAATGTGCATAAAACCCCAAATCACACAAAATAAAAACCAACTAGATAAACCACAAAATCACATCCAAATAAGGAATACTTGAAGCCTCTGCCTTTGACCGGCCTGCAAAAGCATAGAACAGATCGTGTCCGACCTCAACATGAACAACTAATATAGTAATGGAAACAACCAAGGCACCACCTCTAACTAAAAAAATTGATAACCCGTAAGAATGATCTAGATGAATACCTCTCAGTATGGTCCCATGATTGGGACAAGTTGTAGGCAAGCAAGCAAGTGCCCCATAGGTACAACTCAGTCCCACCATCCCATCTTGGGGACTATCAGATGTTTGCAATACATAGAAAAGAAACTCCCACCTAGGTCACTCTCTACAATAGTGGCCCAACTTTCCATAATCAGAGCAACCTCTAAGAGTGAAGCCTAGCGCAAATAATGCGGTGATATGACTTGTCTACCTTTGCAAGACTTAGAACCACCCCTAGAAAGCTACATTAGGGCCTTACGACAAACAATAACATAGTGTCCTATCTTGCCACACCCATCGCAACTATTACCGAGAGCAATTTCCTGCAAAGACTCAACTAGAGTAACATGAGACCCAACACCTGAAGGTTTAGAATGACCAACATGAGAAGTCTAGCCTAAACTTTACCTGTCGCCAGCAACCTACCTACCTATAACGACTCGGCAAATGATAGAATGAACTTGAGCCTTGACGTTTGGGTTAGTGAGAGCTTAGGTTGATGTTTATGCTGTTTTTTAGAACTTAAATGGAGCTAAGTAGCATCCTAGGGTGAAAGCAAGGGCCTGGGCTAGCAAGTTATCCTAGTGGACTTCCCAGTTGACCAGCCTTTGAGTAATACCACTGGAACAGACGGGAAAGGGGTACATTTTTAAAGTTATGACTTTTAGGGTCAATTTCAAATGATGATATCTCTTTGCTCAAAATGAATTAGGTGGACCATTACCTATCCAACTAAAGGTATCTGAGTCCTCTTTCCAACGCCACCGAGTTTGCCCTTTTCTGATCTCGGAGTAAAAAGAAATTCCCAAAATAGTGAAGCACTGTCAAAAAGGACGAGCTTATACGGGTTTAGTGAAAACTTTAAGTTTAACTTTGTGGGTCCTTAATTCTTTTCCTAAGTTGAGTCCCTATTATTCTTTACCTTTCCTAGCAATTATAAAACCCCTTTACACCAAAATTCTTCCATTTAAGTCACTCACATTAGAAATAAAAAGAAACCCACCTCCTCTCAAATATTTCTCTCTCTACAATCCTCTATTTAAGAAGGTCAAGAACATGGAGCTAGGGCTTGGTTTGAAGGTGATTTCTTCATCAATTTTCTTGGGGAATCTTAACAAAGGTATGGTGACCCTTGATCCTTGATTATCTTTCTTTCAACGAGTCCATTAAAAAGGGTTTCAAAAGTCTCAAAAGAACAAAACTTCTATTTTCTATTCTAGGTATGGGTTCATGGGAAAAATGTTTTCAAAGTCATTATATTGGTGAATTCAAATTCTATTTATGATTTTAAGATGATTTTATATGAAACTTCTTCAAGAATCCATGTTTTCATTAAAAGCCTAGAATTTAATGCCTATGATTTCATGTTGATGAAATTGTGTTTAGATCGGATTGTATTGTTGATTTATATGGTTTTCTATATCTATTTATGATTAATTGTTGGTTTATGGATGAATTGAGGATTGTGGCCTTATGGGCAAGTTATGGGTGAATCACCTTGTGGTGATAGAATTGTTGGGAATTGAGTAATGGTGATTATGGCTTTGGAGGATGGTACGTTGACTTAATCTCATATTATTAGTAGAATTGTTCTTGATGATGATCCACTTGAAAGGTGGAGGTGTTTACTTATTTTGTACATTGTGACCATGGCCTTGAAGGCATATTATGAGAAATTTAAGTGTTACATGACATTTTATGATTGGGCATTCAATGGAGCTAATGTGATCATGTTATGAACGTAAATGTGTTATTATTGAAAGGATTTTTCTCAATTTGACACTCATGAATGTTGATGATAGAATATGAAGGATTCTCCAATGTATTGCATATCTCGAATTGGTAGAGCTTGTGCATCCTTTTCTTGTTAAATGATTATATTGTTGGTTGTTGAATACTCGAATCGGTAAGCTAGTAGCACCCTTCCACTCATGATAATAATGAACCTTGGAATGGGTAGGCTAATGGCACCCTTCCATTAATGATGGTAATGTACCTTGGAATCGGTAGGCCTATGGCACATTTCCATGAAGGTTAATGATGAGACCTAAATCGCTAGGCCTATGGCATCTTTCTATGAAGGTTAATGATCAGACTTTAACCGGTAGGCCCATGGCACCCTTTCAAGAGGAGTTAATGAGCTTTCCTAAATGAACCTTGAAACGGTAGGCTTAAAGCACCCTTTCACGTGTTAATAAATGTAATTTGGAGTTGGTAGGCCAATGGCACCTCTCATATGTGATAATGTCAAGGTAACGAACTATTCTATGGGAATGTAGGCTAAGCACCGAGCGGATTTGGTTAGATGGAAACTCCCCCGACAGTTAGGCATGAGTTTCAATGATCGTCTACCTTATCCCATAAACTATGTGCCCGCATAGGTAGCTAGTGGATCCATTAAGCTATATATACCGGTCTTCCTTAGGCAAGTAGACCACCTCTTTACGGTGTGGGGACTTATGACACCGGATTCCATGACAAGCTCTCATGGTCTATGTCGGTTAAATGCTTACTTCCCATCATGTGAGATTTCATTATGGTTTCTTGATAGGTTCTACAAAGTGTAGGTAATAGTATGGGATGCTACCTATACATTGCACGAGTAGGCTTGGAGAGGGTCATAGTGAGTTTCTCTAAATCCTAATGTATGTGATACAATTGTGGCCTAAATGAGGTTATTAAAGAATGTTGGCTCTCAAATGCTTAATATGAGATGCATGCTATACTTGGGTTATATTACGAGTTATTTTCCCTTGTCATGTCTTAATTAATGATATACCTCTTATGTATGAATATTGTGCAAAGGTGAAAGAAAGGAATGATAAGTTACCTTAAGTGACCTTAATGTGGTGCCTTAGTATGGATGGTGGTATGGGACGCCATCCATACATTGCACGAGGTATAGCATAAGGGTTTCTTGAGGTGAAGGTCCAAGGTAAAGGTTTTCATGTTGAAATTGTTTAAAGGTAATATTATGACTTACTTGATGTTTATGCTTGTATTGTATGTCTTTTATGCAACTATTCATGGTACTTCAAAAAGTGGCATAATGCATGGTTTCTAACCAAAATGTCCCTTTTAAAGCATGTTTTGCATGGTCATCATACTTAGTACATTTTGTGTACTAACCCATATTCTTCATATTTTTACTATAAGTGTAGGTTTCGGCAAGTGATCCCTCCTAGCTAGTTTGAAGTGTTGGATTGTTTTCCTCCAACACTTGGTATGTCCTCTTGGATTCGAGGATAAGACTTTTCAGTTCTTTTGTTCATGTAATAGACACTTTTAGTTTTGTTTCTATTGTAAAGGGTTGTATCCCTACTTATGTTTTGTGATTGTGTCTAAGATGGCCATGTGAGACTTAGACTTCCGCTGTGTGTTTTTAAAGTTGTTTTAATGAAGTTTAAATGTGTGGATGTAAATAAGTTTTTTTTTATTCCGCACTATTTTCATTATTGAATGCAATGAATGACTATGTGGCTTGTATAAGACCCCTTCGGGGTCGAGTACGCCTTGTTACGACTTGGGGGTGCTCCCGGGTCGTGACACCTACGTACCACATTAATTCAATCACATAGTTAGTTGGACAAATGAACAGGGGAATGCTCACCAGTTCCTTCTTTCCCGATTTCGTCTTTAGAGACGAGTTACACCGGCCAATAAGGAGATATTTTGGGCTTATCGGATGCACTTCACTAGCAAGAGGGTCGACTGAACACCAAACTGATCTGATTCAGTTTTCGCATCCTGTTTACATGCGATTTGGCGGGTCAAGTTCTTCATCCCTCTCCTTTCAGTCGAGTCACTTCGTCCCTTTCAGGTGCAGATGAATATGCTGTTTAGCTTGGGACTAGGGCTTATGATCCTTCTCTTAACGGTAGAACAAAAATAAGAAAGGAGCTCTCCTAACCTAAGCAAGCCGCGGAGTCGCAGACCATTGCTTTAAAGACGGGATGGAATCTTTCTTTCTCTTGGACGAGCATAAGGCTCTAAGCCCTTTGTTTACGACCTCCTAACAAGATAGCACCGATACGATCTCCCGCTGTGAAGTAGGAGGTTTTCACCGACAGAGCGCAATTAGACCACAACTGAAAGAGAAGGACTTTCCACGGTACATTCTGTACAGATCTTTCGCCCTTAGCTATTAGATTAGGCACAAATAGTCTATGTAGACCACCTGGCCTAGCAAAAGCGGGTTTCATTGCGTCTTGAGCCTTGAGAGGGCTTGAGTTTACGTGGCATCTTCAGCGTCTGCAATCACTGTTTACTATTTCGATGCTAATGCTACTACTGAATTGAATATGATAATATAGTCAAACAAAGGGGGCTTCAAGACTTCCTTCTTCTTACTACTCGCTCCAAGTATTCCACTCGTTGGATCGGGAACACCAAATGTTGAGATTGAATCTTTCGCTAATGGGTCGTAGCTCAGTCTCATAATCCCCTCGCATCAGAGATTATAGCTTTAAAAACCTGATGGGTCGAAAACAAAGATGTCCCTCGCTGAATTGATACTTACCTCAAAGTGGAATTTGTCACCACTATATTGATGGAAAAGCCTTTTACCACCATCTATTGTTAGTCTTAAGGAATGCCTGCTCCACAGTCCTCACATGACTCCCAACTAGGGGAAAAGTAGACCATCCTAATATTAGATACTCTAATACTAACTTGAGTGGAAAATCCAACCCTTTCTTTAACCTTTAACTCAACTCCTGATCTGAAGGAAACAATGTGGCGTTATGCCCATCACATTCTATACATAAAAAAACATAGTCATAAATAGACGATAAACCATGTTGTGGACTAGTTAACCTAAATTTTCTCTAAGGAGCACTAGTCACACAAAGAACTACACCTACTTGAGGTGTACACTCAGAGGAGCTCAGACCTCCTAACAATGAATACCAAGTAATCAAGGTAGCCATAGACCCTGCCAAAGCCTGGGCTTTCCCCAAACTCACTAAATGTGGAGGAATGCCTTCCACCCGAGGTCCATGCCCGATTGAGGCCTCCTCACCTGATCACCTGTTGAAACTCTAGTGGAATATGTTAATACTCTGTCCACGTCCATTGAATGCTTTATTTTATCCATCAAGGAGAGAGTGCGTTCCAAAGAAGCAGTTTTAGAGGTTACTCAACGCGAAAACACACGATAAGAGTTAGAAACAGAATTTCCTATGAATGCCCTATAGCCTCCCGAAGATAGGATACAATGTCTCCGCACCGATCTGCAGGACTTTACTACGCATTTTCTCTCATACCAAAGATGTTGGTCAACCTAGAGTTGTAATACCAAACTGTCATGACCATATTTCTCAGGTCATGATGGAACCTACTACACCCCACCAATAGGTATGCCTAACCCGTAGCCCAGAGCCAAAAGAAAAAAACTACCAAGCAGAAGCCAACAACAAGAAGTAAGAGCTTCAAACAAAGTAGAGAAAGGGAAATCAACAAAACCATACAACAACCATCCCATGACCGGGAATCAAGAAATAAGAGTACAAGTCTTTCACAATTACAAGACAAGTACATGTTATCTCTGAATACAATATAAAGACTAAGCCTCTCCAAAACAGACAGAAATTGGTAGCTCCAGATACTAGGAGCTTACCTTAGTCTCTAAAATTCAAGACTACTCCGCACGACTCCAAATTAATGGCGATAACTCAACTGTAATATGCAGGGGGTAGAAGTGCAGTATGAGTACCAAAAACAAGTAATAAGGAAACCATATCACAAGTAAGTAAACAGGATATACTAAAGTAGAAAGGAAATAAAGAATAGAAATATGAAACAAGGGGTAAGATGTCTGGTCAAGAATGCACTTGGATCGCAAGCCAACACCTTAATCGCAAAAAACTAAGATACCAAGTCGACTAATCAGTTTTAGGAGGACTCACAATCACAATTTTAAAGTAAAAACCTACCTATTAGGGGTGGCAATTTCAGCCCATATAGGTGAAATGAAACCATTTTCCCATATTAAATTAAATGGATCACTCATATTTTGGTAAATGGGTAAATATGGACTTTAACCTATTTAAGCTCATACAAATATGGACAAAATAGGTAAACGTGAAAATCCATATATAACCATATATCACTCTCTTATCATAAAAATTCCTAATTGCACTATTTATTTTTAAAAATAAAATATAAAAGATTTGGGGTGGTGTGGGAGTGTAGTAGGGGTGGATGTGGTGGTGGGGGCAAAAAAAATTTTGGAAATTTTTGTGCAACTTTTTTGGCTGTGGGTGGAAGCTGTCCTAGGGTGGGGGT
>NW_006239001.1:1537167-1584374 GCF_000226075.1 Solanum tuberosum
GGTGGGAGTAGGGGTAGGGGTTGCTAATATTTTTTTTCAAAAATAAAAATTCTAAAAAAAGTCTTTTTAATTTTTTTTTTGGTGTGGGGGAGGTGGTTGTGGGGGTGGGGATGCGGTGGTAGGGTTAGGATGGGAAGGTAGGGGTTTAGGTAGTAACAACTTAGCTTTGATTTAATATTTTTTCGCTTTAAGAGATTAAAGTGGGTGAGAACCATTTTACCCAAACCATATTTGACCAAATCCATATTTACCCATGTTTTATATGGGTGGATTGTGATCACATCCATTTTAACTCAATCCATATTCAATCTATCCAAATCCGGTCCAATCCACCCATTTGCCACCCCTACTACCAGGTAACAATAAAACAATAGGAGATAACATAATATAATCAAACAATAACTTAACCAGACACGCATAAGCCTGAAAGGTATAAACAGCAAACATGACCTAACCACCCCAAGAGACCGAAGGCTACAAACAACAGACAAGCATACTGGTGATAGGTAATGCATTGGAATGCATGCTAAGCAGTAGAACCATAAGAAACAATAACAATAGGAATTCAGTCAACTCCCAACCCAGCTTGTAAGAGTGACAAATCAATCAAGGCTGCCCAACCACACAACCCATTCCAAGGGGAGTAAACCACCCAGCTAGGAAGAGTGACTCGGGGGTGTGTCAACTCTGAAGAGGTTCTCGGGAATCAAGGTCACCTAGCTAACCAATCCACTCCCAGTGACATAAGCCACCTAGCTAAAAAGAGTGACCCAGGGGCATAAGTAAAACAAAAATCATGCAAGAAAGGGCATCGATACGCCGGATAGTCATGTTTTGACTGAGCACAACCCATATGCCTCTAATATCTCAAGTAGGAAAAGGAGCATGTCCCTGACACCTCATAATCTCAACAATAAGTAAGTAAAGTGATATAGGTGGTATGACTCCCGTTAAAACCGGTTTAGAATAAAAACTTAGTAAAATAGTGTCTCATGAATGATAAATATGCTAATGCATGGGTCAGGATCGTACCACAAAATATGTAAGAATTAGCAAACAATGCAATGCATGTCATCACCAGAATTCAAACAACGAAATCCAAATCAAATAATTATATAGCCACTGAAACAATGCTACCAAAGAAGAGAGTACTAACCTAGGTTCCAACAGATCCTCCCATGCGTCCTAAGGCCGAACAATATAATCACAAGCTCAATAAGATACAACTTGCCCACCGCTAATCAACAACCAAAGGAATTAAGAAGAGATTTCAAATCAATAAAAGGGGAGCAAACTAAAGGGACGATTCCCTAACCCAATAAAACTGCAGTCCCAGACTGAGCACGCCTAGAACCAACCCATGGCTACTACGAGCCCCTAAGGCACAAGCATCAATGCAAGAAGAACGCCTAGAAACAAGGCCTAGAGGGAGCAAATCATAACTACGATGTGATACAACACAACCTAAAGCATCTATGTACAACCTAGTCTAAGGCAACCACAAACCAATCCTATTAAGGATAAGCAAGATCATCTACTATGAATGAAAAGCCACAATCTAAACTAAGGATCCTAACACTAACAATAAGCCCAAGCCTCCTACATAATCAATAAATTATATAATAACAAGAGAAAAACTAAATACCCAGCAAATACCAACCAAAATTACATGAAATCTATACTAGGCATTGTCTAAGAAGCTCAATCAAGAAAGTAAATTGAAGCCTACCGCAAAGTCGGACATGAGCACTGCAAATCCATCATACACAATCTATCCGCATCTGAAACACTTTTGGACACCGCCAAATTTTCAAATTATGAATCACAACATCATTATAGACGTTTTGATGCTAAAATCGCAACAATTGAAAATGACCCCAAAATTGAGTCAAAACAAGAATGTGGGACCTACACCGGGAATCACAAAATTTACTCTATCAAAAGGTTCTATACTATTCCTCAAACTTGTGTTCCTAAATTGAACACAATCCGAGGCCCCAGTACAACCACAACAAAATTAACAAGAAAACCAAGGAAAGGTAGAAACTTCTAGCTTAAATTCACCTCAAACAATGGTTTCTCAAACAGCTTCTAATCCCAAATAAAAGTAGCCACGCTCCCTGCGATCACCCAGGACTTTGAATCACTCAAATCGGAGCTCGAATGAGGGAGAAATCAACTCTTGAAAATGAGGGCTAAAAGCTTAAATTTCTGAATATAAAACCCGGAACTTGTCGCTAAAACTAGAAATCTGGTCACCAAAAGCCTACACCAATAGGGCTGAGAAGAAATACCAAAACTACAAAATACTGAATCTTGGTATATATCGGTTTCATTATTTCGGTAATATATTTTTGTATTTTAGGTATTCCAGTTTGGTTTTTGGTGATATAATTTTGTATTTTCGGTATGTCGATTTAACCAAAATATACACACTAATATACATATTAGATAATTAATAATTTTACGACATATTTTCCTTTTTTTCCCCTTAGCTAGGGCCTACGCTTTCATTTTTATCTTTTGTCACACATTAACATTAGTTTCTAGCTTCTCTTCCAAATTCTACGTCCACTCTCCCAGTCTCCAGTGAGTCAGCATCGGCGACCAGCAGGAAGCAACAATAAGTAGAAATCAGCAAGCAACAACCAACAACGATCAGTGACGGGAGATGGATTACCAGCAAGCAGCAAATGCCGAATGATTTCAACTGTTGCGATTTATTGGATTATTTTCTATTTTTCTTCTTCTATTTTCTTTCTTTATTGTCTGATTTTCAAATTATTAAATTGAATTTAATAAATCAAACTGAATTAAAAACCGAACCAAACGAAATTAATTCAGTTTTGTGTTCGGTACAACAATCTCATAACTAAGAACAAAGAAAATCAAAATAAAAAAATTGAAACCGATCCGAATTACCAAAGGTACAACCCTATGCACTAGATATCAACACTTTAGCTGGTTTGCTCCAACATCGAGTTCTTTGACGGGGTGCTCGGAATAAATTCGGAGCGCCAAGACAAAATTTTCTACCCCATCGAATTTTTCATTTCGAACTCAACAAAATCATCAAAACTCTCATCCGAGGTCATTTTAATGAAAAGTAGGTCCCATACCCAAGTTCTATTTTAAGCTAAAAACCTCAAGGAGGCTCAAAATGAGACCAGAAGCCTAGGGAACCAGACGAAAGGCCGTTTTTGCAAAACTCGACACTTTTGAGCTAATTGCACTAACGAAATTCTCATTCGGGGATGTTTACTAAGAATGTTGACCAAAGTCAACTCTTTTACTTCAGATTCAAAGTTAAAACGCCTAACGACACAACCTCACACCAAAAGTATCAAGGCCCGAACCAACCATGCCCCTTGACTAAAATGGCCCTTCTGAAGCTGATGAAACCATCAATATTGCATTCTGAGGTTGTCTTTATGAACTCTTGACTGAAATCAAATCAACTGTTCAAGTTCAAAGGCTCCAATATACGAAAACTTGCACAAAATCTAAACGAACGGCTCAACAACTGAACTGTTAGTCCTAGGAAGTCATTAATGATTTGTATTCGCTACAAGATAGCTCTAAATGCTGAAAAAACCAGAAAACAAAAAAAACGTTGAGGGTCATTACAGAATCTTATATTTTTTATCTCAAAAGAAACTGTAGATAGTAGTAAAGTATTTCTTTGAAAAAAAAATTGAATCTAGATTCAAAAATTTCAGTCTTGAACATTGATCAAATTTGATAGAAAAATCTCGAAAGCTTTACACGTGAACGAGATAAAAATGGTTTTAAGAAAATGATTTCAAGACCTATCCAAATTTTTCGCAAATCAACTTAAAGACCATTTAACTTATAAAAATGATAAAATTGAACTAGTGTATCGTCTTAAAAAAGATTTATTTTTTATATTCTCTAAAATAATGTGTTGAACTATCAGTCACCCCTTAACTAATCAAGTATTCTAATGTTAATAATCATGGTCTAAAGTTGATAATCAAACAAAAGGTTCTACATAAGAACACATAAACAAAGAAATTATAAAACAATCTAAATATCCAGCAGTCGTTGTTCTCCCCTCCTTTCTTAGATGTCTTCAAAAGAAGAAACATTAAGCGAAGAGGATGAAAGCGAACTCCATATTTTCTCAAGATCCCCTCTTTTTTTTCTGCTCGAATGCAACTTGAGGGAGCGAGAGAGACATGTAAAAGGGAAATGCATATTTCAAATTTAGTATCAACGTTGAGTCTCACGTAAAACTCTTATTTTCTCCTCGAGCATGACATATAAATATAAGAAAAAGATAAAGAATTAGGGTAACTTCTTGTACTTGATACCATATGACAACAACAATGCATATATTGCTTCAATGTACAAAATACAGCATTCACATAAACAATTTGATGAACACTTAGGTTTCACATATTAAATATCAAACAGTTGTGAGGCATTTAAATATTAACAAAAGATGTGTTGATTATCTATTTCTCTAATTCATAATTCACATATAAACCAAAAAGAACAAAAATTTAGAGAAAACATAAATTTGAAAGTGACTAACCTTTTGCGGGGCAGTGAAGTGAGGCATCAACCTATGGGTTACATCCTCTTTCTAGACCAAAAGACATACCAGAAATAAAGAGAAGTTTTGTCCAGTTATTAACAACAAGTTTTAGCAACCCACAAAATTGAAGGTGTTTGCAAGAGTAAGAAAAAAAATGAACAATAATTATTGAGGTGCAGGGGGCGGGCGGCTTCAAACTTTTTGTGAAGAAAGGATGAACGTTTGTTTAAAAAAAAAATCCTCAAAATGTGCTTCTAACACAAGTATTTATTGGCGAAATTAGGTTTCTCGAATTACTAAACGGGTATCCAAATTTTAACTTTTGAAATTGGGCAATAAAATCCAACATTAAGGTTTGGAAGGACTTGGTCGTTTACGTGGTTGAGATGCACATAGTACAAAAATTGAGGAAGCAACCTATGCCAATGAATGAAAAAGCTTGGAGCCTTTCTGGAAATATAAGAAGGAGAAGAAGAATGAGAAAAAGAAGGAGAAGAAGAAGAAAAAGAAGAAGCAGAAGAAGAATAAGGAGAAGCAGAAGGAGGAGGACGAGAAGAAGAAGAAGAAGAATAATGTACAACTGTTTCGAAAGTCTTAAAACCCTGCTAATTTAAATATAGAGGGGTATTTTGGGTATTTTAGGTGGTTAAGTTGAGGATAAAATGGGTAGTAGGTGTTGTGATGAGGGCTGATGGGTTGTCACATTGGGCGTTGAATTGAATCTTTTTGGACAAATTTGGTAGCCCAATTGACCGAATGATATAGATTTTTTCGTTCTTAAAATCAATTCTTTCGAGTTTCTAATTTAATAGTTGACGTAACATATTATTACTATGTAGAAAATAAAATATTAAGATTATAACTTTTAATTAATGATTTAGTAAAATATTGACTTATAACTAATCTAATAAGTTAGAAACTGAAATAAGATGATGACAATAGAGAGTTTAAAACGTAGCTTTATTACTAATTGTAAAAGAAATGTGATGATCATAAAACTATCATAACATATTAATAATAGCAGTAGTAATAATAGCAAGTTGTAAATATAATAGAAAATAATGGTAAAAAATAATTATTTACTTAAAAGCTTAAACAAAATGTAATTTAAAGAAAGGAGGATCCAAATTAGGTGTCAACACCTACAAGGCTATGTGCTTTACCACTACTTGTAAGTGGAGTGATTTTACATATACCAGTTAATATGGATACATGCATATAGGAGTCTTATGGGAAGTCCAGTAAGACCATAGAGCATCATCAAGTCGCCTAGACCAATCTGACCTAATTATATTCGCCGTCTTCGATAGGATGGTCTTTCTTTCTATAATTGAAACCTCAAGTTGCCCACTTGTTTGGGGGTAGTAAGGTATTTCCACCATATGTTTAACCTCATACTTCTCAAGCAAAGTGTTGAACATGCAATTACACAAGTGATAACAACCATCATTAAATATAGCTCATTGAGTACCAAACTTGGAGTATATGGGTAACCTCAAGAATGTTATGACATCTTAGTTTTATTATTGGGGAGCTCTATTGTCTCCACCTATTTAGTAACATACTCTAGAGTCACCAGTATATACTTCATTCCATGAAAACTCACAAAGGGCCTCATAAAGTAAATACCACATTCATAAAAAAAACTGCATCTAAAAAATAAGGGTTAGTGGCAACTAGAAGTGGCAAACAATCGGGTCGACTCAAATATGAGTCAATCGAAAATGAGTTAAACAAAAACAGATAAATACTCGACTAGACTCATATTTTAAATGGGTAAAAATGAGTTACCCAATGGATAATATGGGTAAATATAGGTACTAATATTATAGTAAGGATCTTGTTGACAAAATTTTACCCCACTCCTCACCCCCACCCCACAAAAAAAGTTAAAACATTTTTAAAAAAAATTAAGGAAAAAACATTATTTTTTTATCGCCACTACCGCTAACCCGACCATGTTTATGTGAAATAAATTGTTTATTTGTTATTTCTTCATATAAATTGTTTATTTCTTATAACTTTATATAAAATATTTATTTGTTATTGCTTTATATAAATTGTCATTCCGTTCATAGTTCCTCCAATCATGAAAAATTGAAACTATCACACATATATGTAAGGTGTATTTTGCGCACCAACAAAATGTCTTCTTCAAAATCTCAAAATTTAGGAGAGTTGACGTATGTTCAGGGTGTCTGATTCTTTTTTCGTGTAACCGTGTAGCCTTCTCATTCGAGTTATTTACTCGGAACCTTGTTTCTAGTAAACACATTCTTAATTTACCAATGATAGAGCTAAACCAAAACCTTTTAGGGTACATGCATCATACAAACTTAGGAAACTTAATATTCTTGGTATATTAAGTTCATTAATCAACTTTAAACAAATATCCAAGTGCGTTCACGACCCCGAGTGACACTTATGATTTATTTGTGCATTATTTTTAAAACAATTGTGCCAAAATATGGATCGTTTGATCTAAATTAGTTAAACTTTAGGAGAGAGGGTATTACTAACCCTTTTATGATGCAAATAGCTATCAAGATCCCAAGCTTTTGGCCTATGAAGATTAAACCGCAAGCATGTCATGGGACGAAGATGCATAGATGGGATAAAGAGGTTTATTTTTTAGTTTTTGGCATGTAATAAACCCTGAGGCTATCTTTGTATTTTATTTTGGAAATATATTTGTTTAATTAATTAAAGAGCAATGGAATGACATTATTTTTTCAAATACGCGTCAGACATCTGACAAAAAGAAGTCACCTATATATTATGAAATAATATTTAATATATTTGTGTTATGTGTTTTGTAAATATTTAATTACTTACTTGCGACATGACTCATATCAATTTATTTGCAATATGATTTTAATTGATTATTACTAACATCATCTTTGTTCTTTTGAATTTTCAGAAGAGAATTAATTTGCCTTTATCTATTTTCTTTATTCGATTACCTATCACAGCTTTACAAATTCTTATATCATGTTAATACATTTTTATTTTATAAACTAATAATTTTTCATGCTTAGAGCATTTAAATAATTCTAGAGAATCGTTTTGATCAAATTAAGATTTTCTTCCTTTAAAATATTTTAGCAAATTTGTTTTGTCATTATCTTTGAATTTCTTCCTTTAATCATATCAATACTTATGTCCTCAACTTGCTTTGAGAATTTTCTTCTTATTCTTTTAAAATGGACATAATTGTTCATCATTAGGTGGGATATTTTTCCAGCTTATTTTAAAAATAAAGTCAATTCACTCAAAATTTTGCTAAACTCGTTCCAGAATTCATGCGTTTAAATTTCTACCTTGTCAAACTCTTCCAAGTCCCTCCTATAGAGTATAATCCTATCTTTCCAACAACAATTTTTTTATTAGTTCCATATTTCGTAGAATATATTTAGCACTCAATCTACATCATGGTGCTTTTACTTTTGCTCTCAAATTCTTCTAATTTATCATTGATCTTCACACTAGTTATGGCTTCTTAAATTGATATATATACAAATTTATTTGCACAATATACCAAATAACATTTACCGATATTGGTTCAATTTTTCTCCATCAAGTTGTTCATGAACAAGTATTCAAGTGCAGTACTTCTCCATTTCAAAAATATTTGTGTCATTCTTATTGTGGGTTGTCAAAATTAACTTTTAAGCACCCAGTAATAACATGTTTTGAATTGTGAGTCAAGGGCAATCTCATAGGTCACTAATTGTTTGACATTGTTTCCATCCTTGATAATTTTTAACACGCCAATACTGAAAAATCTTAGATTACTCGTATAACAATTAATCGAGTAGGGGAATGTTAGCAATAAAATTATCCAACGTATGATGTCGAGATCAAATCCTATAAGGAGTGATATATGTAATAATTCAATTATGAAGAAAAATTGTGATCTAATATATTGTAGTGAGATAGTAACAAATGTTCAACATAAAAAAAGTTGGTGTGATATGATTAAGTAACCAAATTTTGGAAGAGTAAATTAAATCGAGTGCGCCGCAAGTGGAATGACAATCTAGGAGTGTGCCGAAGTGGGTATTGATTTCAAATGATTGATCAATGTTATTGCTCAATAACATTAGCTGCCTATGGATAGGCTAGGTTAATCGAAACACAACATTGTATTTCTTAATAACAACATGCTTGTCATATGAACTCTTTTCAAAGCCTCTAGTGTAAAATCTACTAAACAATCCATTGCTTTAACATAGATTTTCTCTTTCAATAAAATCTAGCATTTAGAAGCGAAACCCAAAATTCCTTTTTTCAAGAAAAAAAGGAATTTAAATCGAATTTGCAAGCATCAAACTAACCATCCACTTCATGTAATCCTTTTCAATCAAGATCTAAAGTAGAACCAAGTTTGCAACCTCAATTCATAAATTAACACATGAAAATCAATTTGAATCCATGAACACTAATTTAAAACAGAGCAATATACAAAATTCTACTAAATTAATCAATACCCATCATCAATTGCACACCCCTAGAATTGGAGTTTTAGCTAATCATAGTGAAATTAATAGAAATTATATCAAAAATCATAGTCAACCATATGAATTGATGCATTACAACTTCAAAATTCTAAGAAACCCAACTCCAAATTCCACCAAAATGGATTACAAGCTTTCTTAACACACAAAATCTTAGAATGTTCTTATGTACTCTAATTTCAAAAAGTGTAAGATGTGTTTTCTCTTTCCTCTAAGCTATTTATACTTTCCCCAAATTTAGCCAAAATGTCATTTCGTAACCATAGTCGATGATATTAGTCGTGCTCGCCGATTCACTCGATGAGTTGTTGACTAGTACTTCTTCTCACCTTTTCTTCCTGGAGTTTGGGCTCCAGGTGTTTGAACCATATTTTGTGAGCTCTAGATGGGTAAATAATCAAATTGCCATCCTTCCTTTCGGAGGAGTTCAGAAATACTATGATGGCTCTGTTGCTTTATATATTTATTTCATCGTTCACATTCAGTGAGTTACCGACTATCACCAATTCTCACCATTTTGATCTCTATTTTAGGTTAGTTGTTCTATCACTTCTGGCAAGTAATTTCATCTTGTCGATAGAGTTTGGCGAGTCACCGGTTACTCCTTCTTCTCGCTACCTGCCTTGAGCAGCTTTTCACTAAAAGACTCTATCTTTATCAGCGAGGTCTGGCATTTTTGACGAGTCGCCTAGTGCCTTCAGCAAGCATCATCTTCACATGTTCTTTGTTTTTTCTATGTTTTAGGCTTTTTTGCATGTATTTGTCCTTTCCTTATCCTTAAGCCTTCATAGCTACAAAACAACAGTTTATCATTAGATATGGACATAAAATGATATTGAGGGTACTATTTGTTGAACTAAAAAGCCTCAAATGAGTCCAAATTCTCCAACTGATCAACAACCCAACTTAAACTTTTGTTTGTCCTCAAGTAGATCAAGAATTCAATAAGTTCAACAAGGGTGTATACGAACAGTGCTTCTTGCGAGAAAACATCCATGTGCTATCATTTAGCTAACTTGAAGTCTATGTACTTTTTAAGTATGCACAAAAAGCCTTACATGATGATTATCTAGTAGCAATCTAATTTCAAGCTCACATGTTCATTAATGATGCAAATCTGTGCTTTAAAAAGTATATATGCTATCACAAAGTAAATCAACAATGATGTTAGGAATAAACACAAACTCTCACACTCTCATAGAAAAAGATATGCATTTTTCAACTCATAGGTTATCCCATATTTTCGAATCATCATATCATTCGGTTTAAACAAGATCTCAAATATCTTTTCCAGGCATGTAATGGGGCCGAGGGAAAATGTATGGTCAATTTAGCTTAGTGACTTCCCCTTTCGAAAGGATTAGTCTTTCTCAAATTCACCTCTTCACATTTTCTTTCTTTCTTTTGTCAAAAAGACTCAACCTCATGTGATTCACAACATTCATTTCTTATTTAACTCATTGGGAATCCGTTTTATTCCATCATGCAATAATGATAATCAAAACATCAATTGGTGACACGCTATTTCATTTTCTTTTCTTTTCTCTTTTTTATATAGAGGGGTCATTTTTTTTCCTCAAGAACCAAAGATGAGTCTCATACTTATTTATCACTCGAACTATTTCCTTCTTCCTTACCACACCCCAAACATAGGTTTTGGTGTAAGTTGACTATTCATACAAATAAATGCTCTGAAAAGGATTTTTGTGTGAGAGGGAAGTGAGACTTTTGGGTCATAAGGTTTGAACAAGGTTTCCAAAAAATGGATTAGGATCAATTGGTGCAAAAATAGTTGCACACCCTTACAAGGTAGTGACAATGTAGGTATGATAATTTGGGATGACTATCTAAAACTTTGTGCCTAAAGTCCTTTATTGTGATCGCAAAAGTTAAGCAATTAGACCAATAAGGCACATTATAGGAATTCACACCCATGCCTTTCAAGTAATCCTTGCCACACAAGGCACTTCCAATACAATTATTGGGAATAACTCTACAAGATTAAGTTTGCGCACAATGGTTAGTTCAAGTCTCACAATCAATAGACAACTAGTAACAATGTGATGCTAGAAGATCATGCAATTTGAATTTCATCATAGAACTAATAAAAACACAATTCTCATCAAAAGCACTATCCAAGACATCAATATTGATCATGATCGATACTCAAATTCTCACAGTTAAGGCACAAGCTTTTTAACTCCTCCAAACCAATTACAATCATTTCCAATTTGGGGTAATAGAGAAAGAGAGTAAAACATCACCTCAATTTGAAAGCAACAACCAACAATACTATATATATACCACTAAATAAAAAGAGAGTTCATATTTAATAAACTCAAGATATAATAATCTAAACAAAACAACAAAATAAAACCAAAAGGTCTAGGCACTAGCAAGTATCCTCACCCCACCAAGAGAAAACATTAGTGTCCTCAATGCAAAATAAAGTAAATACATAAAAATAGGGATAGGAGAAGGATCCCCCGTAAGGCTAGGCATCAGGAGAACTCTATCTCGGTGGAGAAGCATCATCTTGGCCATCAATGTTTGGTGCATCAAGGGTAGTTTACTCAAGGGCATCAGTACCTATATATCAATGGAATGAATAGGATCTAGAGAAAGGTACCCGCTCGAACCAATGGCTGAATTCTCATGGAGAGAGAACTCCACAGTTGCCAATATTAATGTATCCTCTAGATTTGCCAAGTAAACATAAGGATCCTCAGTATGCGACTCATCCCACATAAAACCATTCTCATCAGTCTTTGGGGTATGTGAGTCCTCATCAACCACATTAATAACTCTCTGTTGTAGCAAGTGTTTCACTAACTCTTGAGACTGAAAAAGGCTCAGAACCTTGAACATCGGGAAGGGGTACCTCGCCGCATATCATCAAAATATTAGTGGCGTTGAACTGATCCATATATTTCCTCAAAGTGTTAATTTCACCCTTCAAGGTTGTCAACTCAGTACATGCACTCTCCACTTTTTAACACTTATCAATTTGAGCAGTGAGAGTGTCAAATCTCAACCCCTAAGTAGTGAACAGAGTATGATGATCCACTATCACAACCTGAAGAGGTGTAAGGGCAGCCTCAATGGTTGCGAAGATCATGAAGGGAACCTCTCTCTTGAGACGAAAGGATCTATCATCCACCGAATGAGAGAGGCTACCCATTTGGTAAAGTAGGGCCTATTTTAATGGATGCTAGGAGTTAGATAAAGGCATAGTGGAAGTGGAAGGAGTGGCAATACCTGAGGGCTCCATAGAAGGAGCGGAAGGTGCAGAAATAGGCTCTAAGATAATATGATCAACTGCAGAGGTAGTGTCAACTTTTAGCGGCTTTCTCCTAGCCGCATCATCCCTCAAATAATCTACCTCAATCTATCAGATTTCACTAGAGGAGTCTAAAAAATCCTTATGTCATTTGCCGCCACAAACAACACTCCAGCTAACTCACACAACTAGGTGATCAAGACTGGGAATGGCAACAAGGTTTGTCCCAATCTAGCCCTCATAAGAATTTCCTCAACAATAATACTACCTATATTCAGCCTCTCTTTGGTAATGATACAACCCAATAACATAGCATTAGGCTGTCGAAGGATTGACTTTTTTTGGGACGACATCAAAGTGCTGCTGATGAACCCGACCCACTATCATGCCACAACATTTAAATCTTTATTTTCAATATTCACCCAATACACAATCAACAGGGGAATCATATCATACAACAATGGTGCATGCCATCCGCTTAATTCATTAAGAGGCTGTTTAATCCTCTCTTTTTATGCAGTTGTTTCATTTTCTCCACAACCCAATATATCATTGAACGACCTAGGCCAACATTGGACAATTTTTCCTGGGACTTCATACTTATCAATTATTTTATAAACAACTCCATTTCTTTCTTTGGGAGCTCCCGAGCATAAGCCTTATAAAATTCTCTGACCCAAATAGGGACATACAGTTTCCTAGCATGATTGACCTACTCAAACCCCTATTATCGAATGGTATTCTACAGTGTTGGATACCCATCCATAAAGCCATCAGTCAACAATTTTTTTCCTTGTCATATTGTTTTAAGCCTGGCCATTTTCAACCAATTCATGGCACATGGATCTCTTACTGGCACTGCTCGAGGCATGACATTGGTTAACGGGTCATGTAGAGCCTTGAACATATTTAATTTTGTAACACCTTGGACCTCAAAATAAAGAAAATCCTAGTTTTTAGAAAAACTGGTGCCATTACCGATGGAACAACCCACAGATCGTAGGTAGAACCACGGACCGCAAGTGTGGATCCGTTGTTAAGGCTCAAATTTTGATGGTCTCTGATCCCACCCACGGTCGACATGTATGGTCCGTGGTTGGACGTACCGACCGTAGGTGAGGGTCAGCAGCCAATTGGAGGGAATTGGTTGTTGGGTCAACTTCAAACGGTCCTATCTTTTAGCACAAAATAAATTAAGTGTCCCATGAATTATTAAATTAAAGATAATCGAATTATCTTTCTAACGCCACTAAGTTTGCTAAAATCCCAGCTACGGGTAAACAATTATGCTCATTTTAGTGAACCTTTGTCGGGCAGATCACGAAGCACGACCGCACTCGACAGTTGGTAGTCCAAACGGCAGTCCATAGGTCCCTCCATGGATGGCCTTCGTCAACTGTAAAGTTAGGGTCATTTAGGTCTTTTCCTTATGTGTTGGGGCCCTTGAACTACGTCGTTTAATGCCTAAACTACGTCGTTTTACTCAGTCTAAGCCTAATAACTTAGTCAGACTTACCCATAACTCTCATTCTCTAAAACTCATCAAGACTTGGTGCAAAAAAAAGAGGAAAAAGTCGACCAAACCTCCCAAGAACAAGCATCAATGTTCTTCAAGGTTCAGCCCCGAAATCCAAAGGATTTCTACATAGATTTCGTCACCAGGCATGTGGGATTTCACTAGTGGATTCCTTTCATCCACTAGGTCCGTATAATTCAATCAGCTCATTGATTCTCCATATCTTTTTTAGGACCTAGGGTTTCTATAACCTTGGATTTTGTTATCATTTAGCTGTTGTATTATCCTTAATCGGAATAACATGTTTTCTTGGAAAGTTTGTTTAATTCCTTCTGTGGAACTTAGAACCCTAGTTTGTGTAGATTCTCCTAGTTCATGAATTACACTTGCTAGGTTAGTTAAACATATAATCATGCTTTAGATTTCCAATGTCACATTATCAGTATATAAATGTTGCATTCTCAGTTAGCATGTCAGTATTTTGAGCTATTCAGAATTTCTGTCACATTTCACTCATATACATATTCAGTTGGGAGTAGACTTAGTACCGAGTTGGACTAGGGTTCAACGTACCCTCTTAGTCCAATAACTACATGTCCCCGTAGGATTATAAGTCCCTTCTGTTGGGCATCAAATTTAGTGATCATGCCAATCATGCCTTTATACCCCTAGAAAGGTATATTGGGTCCTCTCGATGGGGCGTATACATTAGACTCCACATTTAGCTCACGTGGTTTTATGTCGGTCAGACTCTTAGTGCATTTAACTAGGTTTTCAGTATATACTTCAACGTTCAGTTTAGCATGTTATTTTCATGATTAGTACTTGGTCATTGCATTCAGCTTAGCTTTTCAGTTATGTTTCAGTATTTACATTCTTACTCAGTCTATGTCATTGCTCAGTTATGCTTTGTTCAATTTATATATAATTCTTTAGCTTAGTACATATATCTTGCATGTTCAGTACATTCCAAGTACTGACACATACTCTGTGCTACATCCTTTCATGATGTAGGTTCAGGTACTCAGCATCCAGATCACGCTTAGATCAATTCTCGGTCCACATTCAATAGCTTTAGTGGTTATTCCGAGGACATTATACATGCTTTCATTTTAGGCTTTACTTTGAGTTTTCAATTTTGTTAGAGTAAGCTGGGGGGCATGTCCCAACATCTCAACTGAGTTAGAGTCTTTTCAGACATAGTAATAGAATCAGCTTAAATTGTTAAGTTCATTTTGCAGTTGTTATTAAAATCTTAGTATGCTTTATACATTCATTCTAGTTGGGTATTCCACACTTTCAATTATCCATTGTATTAGCTTCTGCATAGTACATGTTTTATTTAGTTATTTTGAATATGCTTGATATATGCCAGACACAGGATTAGCTTGGGGTCACTCGTGATCCTAGGTTCCGTGTTACGTCAAGGGGGTAACCTCGGCGCGTGAGAAATTTAAAGTCGATCGAGTCACTTTTTTAGAGTTGTGCTCCACAAATGGAATCTCCCAAACCTTTTGTTTTCCCTGCACATTAGTAGTTACTGTAACTTTTTTCTGAGCCCATTCACTCACATGAGTAGAAGTACATAAAGTGGGTTGTGGTCTTTCACTAAGCTCCAAGATCACAATACCCTTTTCTCATTTGCAAAGTAGGGAAAAATCTTCTGGAAAAGCTTTGCAGGTAACTAGTAGTTTTGGTCACACCATACCTGCATTGCACAACATCCCACAAACAAAGATCGGGTGAAGGGTTACTAACAAATAATCAAAAAGAAAACCCAAAACTAAATGAGGCCTGCCAACTAGGTCGGTGTGTCACCAAATAGGTTCAGCGAGCTAAAGCGGGCTCAACGAAAGTGACAGTGGCAAGCATCAGAATTTAGGCAAAGAAAGTTGAGTTCTTTATCTGTTCGGCGAGCTAAAAAGAGCTCGTCGAAAGCGACAGTATACCTAAAGAGTAATTCTCAACCAAAGGGCGAGCATGGACTTACACGACGATTCCCCGAATCAACTTGGAGAACTTGACTAAGCTCACCAAGAGGTGATTGACATCCTTCAACCTATTTTTTCAATGTATACTGTCGCTTTCAAATTACAACCTAAAATCCAATAACAAATAAACGATCAAATAACAACAAAAGTAACCCAAAATTATTGCTATCCAAACCTCTATTTACCCTGCGTACTCAGAATTCCCAAAAATTTAAACATTAAACAATAAAATTATAATTTGTCTTTAGGAATTACGTCACCTGATAACGCTCAAGTTAACCTCAAGAAAAGTTCGAAGAGTAAGCAATCGTCGTCAAAAAAATGCCCAACTAAGAGTTGAGATCGAATCACACAAGGAATAATTTTTTCGGTGATTGAAAAGTTAAAGAATGAATAATTACAACTTTGAACCTAAACATATAATTCATTGTAAAGCCCCAGAAATTAGTAGACTAAACTAGAGCTAAGAACTAGGGTTCTAGACTGAGATGTTGAAGATTAGAGTCGTAGATGTCACTTTACGTCCTTAGAATGAAGGGTGTAGTGGTTGAACGTCAAGGTACATGCTAGACCTCGTAGCATAGAAGACCATTTAGAGTTTGGTTGAGCATGGGAAGGGCAAGTTCCAAGGCAAAAGGGCAAGCCTAAGCTAAGGGCCAAGGCTGCCCAACCTTGGCAAGCTACTGCCCAGGGGTTCACGACCACCTTCACGACCAATGGTCTTGAAAATGGTCTGTGAATGGGTCTTAGACTCATGGGAGGCAAGGTCCAAAAGCCTAGATACTGCCTAGGGACCACGAGCCATTTCACGGCCAGTGGTCATGACCACGGCTCGTAGGAAGGCTCGTGGTCATGCCTTAGGATTTTGGGAGTTTGGCTTGTTGAGGGGAGCAACTGGTCAAGGGACCACGGGCACCACCACGGGCCATGGTGCCGTTGAAGGATGGTGAACTTGGGTGTGGCCCCTGGCAAGGGGCTGCCTAGCGATGGTTAGTTTAGTAAATTCCAATTCGATTAGTTTTAAGTGGGGGCGTTTTATGAGTTTTATTCACCTATTTAAGGCAGTTTAAGTCTTTAGCCAACAATTTTAAGTTACTTTTCACAATACCCAAATCAAATTCCCAAATTACTCCTCTCTCAAATATTTCTCTCTGTAAAATGACCTACACTGAAGAAAAAGCTAGAGGTTGAAGCTAAGGTCAATAACAAAGGTTCCATTGTTGAAGGCTTGTGCTAGGGCATTGATTAAGGTATGTTTAGCTTTTCATCTATCTATTCTTCCACCCATAGAGTCCCCTAGAATTTTCCCTAATTTGTGAAGAAGAACCCCAATCTAAGCTAGGGTTACTTCCAATGTGTGGGTCTTAGATGGGTATAATTGCAATAGTGTTTATAATACTTATCTATGATTAATTTAGTGTTTATTAATGATATTACGAAGAGTTTATGTGAATTCCATGATTAACCCTAGAAATCAAAGTATGTGGGTTTATGTCTTGTGATGAGAAATTGATGATTCTTAATAAATTTTCTAGAATTGTTATCATGAATTGAACTTATTTAAGAATGGGAATGTGAAATCATGAATTGAACTAGACTTAAGAATGTATGATAGACCATGAATTGTAGTGATTGAAATTGGGACTTTATGATGAATTATGTATAGAATTGCATATAATTAAGGCTTGTGACTAACATGTCTTGTGATCTAGTCTAGTATGATGATTGTGGAGTAATTTTTTATAGTAGGGCTTGAAGTCATAATGTTGATCACTAGGTCTTATAGAGTAAGACTAATGTGATGAGTAACTTACATAAGAATGATACATTAGAGGTTAGAGTTGTTGTGGAAGGCTTTTACGCGCATAACCTATCTTGTACTAATGAATGCATGTATCTAGAATGTGAAAGGCTTTTTCACAAAGAATGATTCTAGAATGAAAGGTTGAATACCTAAAATGGATCAAAGCATGTTAGGATGGAATAATTCGAAGTTGTGATATATGGTCCCTTCATGTATAGATTATTTCTGTAGCATGAGTTAGAAGTCCTCATGGTAGCTTAGGATTGAGGAACCATACTCTCCTGAGATTAGCTTGAGTTAGAATTGCAAGGATGCTTTTCATGGTAGCTTGAACTAGCATTGCAAAAATGATATCATGGTAGCTTGCACGACAGTAGGCATGGTAGCCTGGGATTGAGGACCTACACTCTCCTAAGGGTAGCTTGTACTAGCATTGCAAGGATGCTTTCATGGTAGCTTGATTTGGTTAGGCCAAGACCATTTCATTGTATCTTAGGATTGAGGATTCATACTCTCCTAACGATAGCTTTTGATATAGGGTTTATACTTTCCTAAGGATAGCTTAGGGTTGAGGATTCATACTCCCTTAAGGGTAGCTTGCATCATATTTAATGTTGCATGGTAGCTAGGTTGGGATACTAGTAATCTTTCTTGGATAGCTTGGATTGCATGATAGTGTGTCTTCCAAGGTAGTTAGGTCTAGCCTAGAAGTGTGCTATTCTTTGATAGTCTAGAATGATAAATAGTAAGCATTGAGTGAGCTAGCCTAAAGAAGTACTTAGTGTGAGTGGTAGTATGGGATGCCATTCATATATGGCACAAGTATGACTTGAGGATACTTATGAAGTGTCCTCTTATGTGATGTACGCTTACCTTGGTTTGTTGCTATAGTTGCCTTCCATGACATGATTGACTCAAGATGATTGTTCCTTGTCTTTATGAAGTAGGACAAAAATGACACCTATGATTAGAAAGCATGAATAGAGTGATGTCAAGATATGCTTAGTGTAAGTGGTATTATGGGATGCCACTAATGCATTGCACAAGGGTGCCTTGAGGTTATTTAGGAGTATAAGCGCTCTTAGGACATGAAAACCTACGTCTTGACTATGAATGTGGACTATGCCCAAGAATGACCAAAAAAAGGTACTTAGCTTGGATGGTATTATGGGATGCTATTGTTGCCTTGCAGATGTATACTTTGAGGTGGCTTGTGAAGTAGGTCTCTTGTAATATGAAAGGCTAAAAGTTGAAGTGTGTAAATATGAAACTCTAAGTAAAGACTATGCCATGAATATGATTTATCTCCTATGCTCATTAACTATGTCTTATGTTGACTTGTGATGATATGATGCTTATGATGTAGATTATGCTATGATTATGTTATTGTATCATATGCTTATGTCCTATGTTGACTAACCATTTTGAGATACTCTTATGATGTTGTGCTAGCTATCATACTTGGTACATGTTGTTCTAATGCATATTGCCTACATTCTAATAAAATGTAGGGTTTCAGAGATTGAGTTGCCTTGGATGCTAGGCTACTAAGAAGACGAAGTTGAAGATTTTTGGTGAGTCCTCATAGCTTCGAGGACAAACCCACTATGTTCCCTTTATGTCATTTCTTTATGTTTTAGAAAATTATGTGGGCTGCATCCCAAGTCTTTTATTCAAGAGTTTTAATAGATGGTTTGAGACAAAGTTGTAGTAAAGACTTCCGCTTGCTTACGAAAATGTTTTCGATTGTATTGTTTAAAGTAGTTTTAAATTTTCTCGTACTTTTCTATTAACTTATGTTATGATTATCCTAAGGGCTTTGATGAGACCCCTTAGGGGTCAAGTATGCCATGTTACGTCTAGGGGGTACACCTGGGTCATGACAAACTTGGTAATTAGAGCACAAGATTTAGAATGGTTCTAGGATTGTCTCAAATCACGTCTAGTAGAGTCTTGTTCATAAATGTGAAGCGCACCACTTTTATGAATAGGAGGCTATTAGATGCTTAGGAAACTTTACTTCTTCATTCTCTAAGTCATGCCATAGAGTTTAACTCTATAAGGTCTCTCTCGTATTCCTTATCTAATGGTCATTAGGATATGACTACTCGAATGGCTTATGCTATAAGGAGCAAGGGAGAAAGGTTAGTTGTGATGCCAATTATGGCCATGTGACTTGATAGATTTGAGAGGATAGATTGTGATGTTGTCTTTAGTATGAATGATGCTTCATTGTTGCCTTTATGTTATGAAAAATGTTTAGAAGGATTTGTGTAGGCTTACTCCCAAGGGGGAGATAGTGTGCCTACCTAGCAAGGTGATTTTGAAGTTATGTTTAGTTGTTGGTAGAACCCGACTTAGTCATGATGAGTTTGGAGGTATGATGATAGATTGGTTGAATAGGGTGTTTAAGTAATGTCTAGATGGGTTGAGTGAATAGACTCCTCTAAGAAGGGTACAAGTGTAATTCAACATGGTTTAGAATCATCTTGTGTGATGGATGTAAAATCTTAAGTGATGACTTGCTCTGGCCTTATAATTGAAAGAAGTGATGCTTTGAAGAGTTTGTATAGGCTTGCTCCCAAGGGGGGAGATAATGTGCTTAGATTGCAAGGTCGTTGAGTACCCTTGATGTTTTGCTTGAAATATTCACCTTGAGAGGTGTAGTGAGTATGAGAAGTTTAGTCCCAGTTTGTTAGGCTCACCTGAGACCTTGAGTGGTGTTAGTAAGGTAGATTGTGAGCTATAGTTGCTCAAAGAGAACCTCTCTAATTTAGAAGTACCGTAGAGATCTTAGACCGGTAAGTTAAGAGATAAAAGAACAAGGAAGTTGTTCGATGAAGTAGCATGGAGTGTCCTTTAGTGCGGGTTTTAGGTGAAGGTGCTACTTAGGAGGCCAAGGGCCAATGAGATGTCCCAATGTACTGATCCTTTCCTTCTACTCCTATTCAAGCTTGAGATGATAAGTTCCTCTTGATTTGCTTTTATGTGAAGTCATGTGTGAATTATGTGTTGCCATGATTTCCTTATATGCATGTTCATGAAAATGCTTAGGTCTTGTTAGAAATGACTTATATGCATTGTTTCCCCCCATGTTGTGGTGCATTGAGTAGAGTTGCATGTAGGCTTCATGAGATGATTATATGAGCATTCTCTAGTTTGGAGTTGAAAGATTCCTCCTTGAACAAATGACTTTTAAGAGTAAGTTGCATTTAGGCTCCATGATTATGTGTTGAAAATGCTTTAGCTAGGAGATGTTAGTCCCTCCTTGAAAAAAAATAAAAATGGAAGTTCATGCATTTTGGGTTGGTAGATGTAGTTCCTACTCCCTTGTGTTGCATTGAGTATGTTTAGCATGGAGTTGAAGTTTTCCTCCTTTGTAATGTGCATTTAGATGTATTGCATGCATGATGGGATTCTAGTCTAGAGTCGTTTCCATTAAGAAGTGTTTAGAATCGTCATTCGAGGATGAATGTTCCCAAGGGGGAGTTATTGTAACGCCCCGGAAATTAGTACACTAAATTAGAGCCAAGCACTAGGGTTCTAGAGAAAGATGTTGAGGATTAGATTCGTAGATGAGACTTTACGTGCTTAGAATGAGGGGTGTAGTGGTTGAATGCCAAGGTACTTGTTAGACCTCGTAGCTTAGAAGACCATTTAGAGTTTGGTTGAGCATGGGAAGGGCAAGTGCCAAGGCAAAAGGGCAAGCCTAAGCCAAGGGCCAAGGCTGCCCAAGGGTTCACGACCAGTGGTCTTGACCACTGTCCGTGAAGGGGTCCGTGAAGACCCCTTAGACTCATGAGAGGCAAGGTCCAAAAGACTAGATACTGCCTAGGGACCACGAGCCACTTCACGGTCAGTGGTCATGACCACGGCTCGTACGAAGGCTTGTGGTAATGCCATAGGATTTTGAGAGTTTGACTTGTTGAGGGGAGCCACTGATCAAGGGACGACCGGCACCACCACGAGATGTGGTGCCGTTGACGGCCCGTGAACTTGGGCGTGGTCCCGTGGCAACGGGCTGCCTAGTGAGGGTTAGTTTAGTAAATTCCAATTCGACTAGTTTTAAGTGGGGGTTGTTTTATATGAGTTTTATTCACCTATTTAAGGTATTTTAAGTCTTTAGCCCCCAATTTTAAGTCACTTTTCACAAGACCCAAAAAAAATCCCAAATCATATCTCTCTCAAATATTTCTCTCTATAAAAAGACCTCCATTGAAGAAGAAGCTAGAGGTTGAAGCTAAGGTCAAGAACAAAGGTTCCATTGTTGAAGGATTGTGCTAGGGCATTGATTAAGGTATGTTTAAATTTTCATCTATGGGTTTTTCTACACATAGAGTCCCCTAGAATTTCCCCTAATTTGTGATGAATAACCCCAATCTAAGTTAGGGTTAAGAATGAGAATATGAAATCATGAATTTAACTAGACTTATGAATGAATGATAGACCATGAATTGTAGTGATAGAAATTGGGACTTTATCATGAATTATGTATAGAAATTCCTATGATTAAGGTGTGTGACTAGCATGTCTTGTGATCTAGTTTAGTATGATGATTGTGGAGTAAAGCTTGATAGTCGCGCTTGAAGTCATAATGTTGATCACTAGGTCTTATAGAGTAAGTCTAATATGATGAGTAGATTGCATATGGATGATACATTAGAGGTTACAGTTGTTGTGGAATGATTTTACCCACATGATCTATCTTGTACTAAATGAATGCATGTATGTAGAATGTGAAGGGTCTTCTCACATAGAATGATTCTAGAATGAAAGGTTCAATACCTAAAATGAATCAAAGCATGTTAGAATAGAATAGCTTGAATTTGTGATATATGGTCCCTTTATGTATAGCTTGTTTATGTAGCAAAAGTTAGAAGTTCTCATGGTAGCTTGGGATTGAGGAACCATACTCTCCTTTGATTATCTTGAGTTAGCATTGCAAGGATGCTTTTCATGGTAGCTTGAACTAGCATTGCAAAGATGCCTTCATGGTTGCTTGCACTAGAGTAGGCATAGTAGCTTAGGATTGAGAACCTACACTCTCCTAAGAGTAACTTGAACTAGCATTGCAAGGATGCTTTCATGGTAGCTTGATTTGATTAGGCCAAGACCATTTCATTGTAGCTTAGGATTGAGGATTCATACTCTCCTAAGGATAACTTAGGATTTAGGGCTTATACTCTCCTAAGGATAGCTTAGGGTTGCGGTTTCATACTCCCCTAAGGGTAGCTTGCATCATATTGAATGTTGCATGGTAGCTAGGTTGGGATACTTGTATTCTTCCTTGGATAGCTTGGATTGCATGATAGTATGTCTTCAATGGTAGTTAGGTCTAGCCTAGAAGTGTACTATTCTTTGATAGTCTAGAATAATAAACAATAAGCATTGAGTGAGCTAGACTAAAGAAGTACTTAGTGTGAGTGGTAGTATGGGATGCCATTCATACATGGCACAAGTATGACTTGAAGCTATTTATGAAGTGTCCTCTTATGTGATCTATGATTAGCTTGGATTGTTTCTATAGTTGCCTTCCATGAAATGATTGACTCAAGATGATAGGTCCTTGTCTTTATGAAGTAGGTCTAGAATGATACCTATGATTAGAAAGCATTAATAGAGTGATGTCAAGATATGCTTCGGGTGAGTTGTATTATGGTATGCCACGCATGCATTAAACAAGTGTGCCTTGAGGTTAATTAGCAGTATAAGTGCTCTAAGGACATGAAAACCTAGGGCTTGACTATGAATGTGGACTATGCCCCAGAATGACCAAAAAGAGGTACTTAACTTGGATGGTATTATGGGATGCTATTGTTGCCTTGCACATCTATACTTTGAGGTGGCTTGTGACATAGTTCTCTTGTAATATGAAAGGCAAAAGGTTGAAGTATATAAATACGAAAGTCTAAGTAAAGACTATGTCATGATTATGATTTATCTCCTATACTCATTAACTATGCCTTTGTTGACTTGTGATGATATGATGCTTATGATAGAGATTCTGCTATAATTATGTTGACTAACCATTCTGAGATACTCTCATGATGTTGTGCTAGCTATCATACTTGGTACATTTTGTACTAATGCATATTGCCTACATTCTAATCAAATATAGGGTTTCGGAAATTGAGTTGCCTTGGAGGCTAGGTTGCTAAGAAGAAGAAGTTGAATTTTTTTTGTGAGTGCTCATAGCTTCGAGGACAAACCCACTATGTTCCCTTTATGTCATTTCTTTATGTTTTAGACGATTATGTGGGATGTGTCCCAAGTCTTTTATTCAAGAGTTTTAATTGATGGTTTGAGACAAAGCTGTAGTAAAGAATTCTGCTTGCTTATCAAAATGTTTTCGATTGTATTGTTTAAAGAAGTTTTAAATTTTCCCGTTCTTTTCTAGTATCTTATGGTATGATTATGCTAAGGGCTTGTATGAGACCCCTTCGGGGTCAAGTACGCCATGTTACGTCTACGGGTTACCCTTGGGTCGTGACATTAACAAAACTATCAAATAGAAGGTGATTTTAGTAACTAAACAAAGGTTTTGGGCAAAGACAATATCAAGCAAGGGGTATGTGGGAATTGAGAAATTTTGAATTCAATCAACAGTCAATGATCCATTGAAATTAAACACATGATCATTCATTCATTGATAGTCTAGTCATCATCAATAAACCCTAATATCTTTACGATCTCAAAGGGTTATATTAAGATATCTTTTTCGATCTCAATCGATTCAACAAAATAACAACCCAAGACCTTAATCTAAACCCTTATTTCTAGTAGGTCTATCTTTCAACAAAATAGACCTAAATTATCTCATTTCGAGTCTCAAATTTAAAATTCAAAGCCAAATATGATTATTAACCTAATTATCCACTTCACGAATTCTCTTTCGAGCAACCCAAAAATATTAGACGCTAGACTCAAGCGGGTACTCTTGAATCATAAATACAAACATGAAAATTAGATTAAACCTATTTCATGAATTCAAGCATGGAATCAAGGAATTACAAAAGCAATAGAGTAATAAATAAAATACCTAAATAGCTTTGTGTATTTTTAGCACAAAAGCCCCAATTTCATGCACATAGTTAAGTCCACAATTCTAGCAATGCAAACTAAGGAAATGAAGAAGGTAAACGAAATTTTACTATCAAGAACACAATTTTCAAACCCAAAAGTGAATTGTGAGACAACTTGCCTTCGATGTGTCAATAAAAAATTAAAAACAATATGAAATCTAATCTAAGATAAGAAGATGAGTTTATCTCTACAATATTTTCTCTAATATGTTCTTCCTTTGAATAATGACTGCTAGTAAGTGTAAAAAGGGTTTTGGGGTCAATTAGGTGAAGTTCCCACTTTGCCCAGGTGTCTGTAATTTCACAGTACATGTTCGTGAATACTTGTCCACATTCATGGACTTTAGCTGATTTGGCCTCTGCTTTTGCAGTCTTGAGTTGACTTAGTCTAGACAATCACGGTCATCGAGTGCATTTGTGAGCCTTTTTTGACAAGAACCCCGCATTCACAATCCTTCTGGCGCGTCCGAAAAGGGAATTTTTCCTGCCAAAATTTTGCATTTACAACTCTTGACCTTTTCTTGCCTCATTTCCACTTGGTATCTTCAAATGTCATCTAAATTAGCTCTCCATTTTATTTTCATGTAAATAAGAAGAAAACCACATTAAAAGCACAACTTATAATCTAAAGCAAGCCAAAATCACCAAAAAGTGCCTAATGAGTGTAAATCTACCACTCATCAACACCCCCAACATAGAAAATTTGCTTGTCCTTAAGTAAGAAAATAAAAAACATAAAGAGGCTTTCATTTTAACACACACCACAAATTAATTTCACCTTTTTCAATCAAGCACGATGAAAATGACTTCAGTTGGTACTAAAAAATAGTCCACATGCAAAAAATTTACAAACTAACTCCCCTCATTATCATGGCACATTTTCATGAACCAAGAATCGTTAAGTGACAACAACTCAAAAATGAAGAAGTGACTCAATTCATTAGCTCTTTTCATATTCACTTGACTCAATTAGGAATTTTCTGGATCAACACTTTATCAACTTACATTCCCTCACAATAAAGAAGTACACCACAATCACACACACATATGTACAAAAACAAGGGGAAAAGACCAAACACTCACTCTCACATGGAATCATCTCATGCACACAAATGCTACACCATAGGCTTGTCCATATTTTCAATCAACATTGACTCTAGTTTATTTGGTTACAAATCTAAAAGGACTTTATTAATCTTATAATGTAGGCTTGAGGAAAGCTGAGATATCATTTAGGTACAAATGACTGCACCCTCCTTGAACACTACAAAACAACTCATTATTCACCAACTTTTCTACTTTTTCTTATTTTTTTCAACTCGATTCACATTTCAAAAAATTTATTTTTCATTTTTTTCTCTTATTTTCACTCTAGATGACCCACATACAACCATTTGCAACTTTTGGAGAATTGAAGTCTCATCTATTCATTTTCATCCTTTCTTTTTCATAATTTTTTCTTTCTTTGAGAATTTTTCTCCGTTTTTATATATCAAGCCCTCATGTGGTAAGCATACCATATATTAGTTTCCCATTACACCCCCAGTTAGGCTATTAGCCTAAACTCTCACAATTCTCAAGTACAAGGAGGGATGGATTCAGAAGAAGGTTACTTCATCCAAAAAGGACAAGTCTTGTAATGTAGTTGCCAATAAAAAGGATAAGGCTCAAAGAGGACAACTAAGGATGCATTTATTGCAAAGGTGGATTTTTAGGCCAAGTGAACTTCAAGAACACCAAATAAAGACTCAGATCATTTCTCCAACCAAACACAATCAAGACCAACATTTCAACACCAACCAAGCAAGTTGTAGGTGACAAAAGCGAGTACAAGGCATTATTCAAAACTCACCACACATGGCATGAAAATCAATTAAGATGGTTCAAAATCTTATTTCCTTTTTAACATACAAGTGGCATAAAGCATTTAAACTGCTAACGAATCAAAAGTCACAAAAAGAGTTGAAAGAGTTATCACAAAATATTTCACAACATGCTTAAGTTTCAAAATTTGAGGTGTATATTTAACATTATTCACATGAAAGACTATGTTCCTAGTACCAACCAAGTCAAAACCTCCCAAAAAGATGATGATTATGCCCTTAAAAAAAGACGTCAATCATTCCATCATCGGGTAACATCATGTATCTATTAAGGGTTGGCTACTTAAACTTCACCACATCAAACACCAATCAAATACTTACAAGCAATCGACAATTATCCTTAATAAAGTCGTCACTCTATTCATCAGCGGATATCGTTAATCCTTATAACAATTACCAAAGCAAAAAAATCAATAAACAGACCAATCCAACACAATATCAATAGAAATCATCCACAATATTAAAGCTCGATAAGGAAAAACCAATCCAAAACAACAACAAAAAAGTACGCTCAACAAGGGCACAATCTCAATGTGCACTTAAAAATAAAAAAATTACTACAAGGGAGGCACCCCCAACTAAAAATGAGACTATGTCCTCACAGTCCACATATCAAAAGAGAATACGAGGGACTCCTTGAATCGCACAACTCTAAACTCGATCTAGTAGGAAATGTGAGATCCTACTCATCCGAAGCACTACTTCCACATATGCTCCTAAGTGTTCCCAACATCTTGCTAAGAAACTTCCTCTTTGTCTACTCATGCTTATTGAATGTCCTATGCCTCTAACTCAGGTCCTCAAGCCTGTCAGACATAGCCTTCTAAGTAGCCGCTACCAAACCTATAGTAGATTGAGGAACACCCTCAGAAATAGGGGCTCTAGATGAGCCTAAAGCTATGCTCGTCATTAACTCTTTGTAACGACCCGGAAAACTAGTAAGTGAAACTAGAGCCTAACGAGTTTCTTTTTTATTTTGTTATGGGATTTGAAGTTGTGAAATGTCTTCCCGAGCATAGGTTGAGGGGTTAAATGTCAAGGTACGACTCACTAAGGACCAACCAACGGGTCCTTGAGGAGGAGCCTAAAGCCTAACCCCCAAGACCCCAAAGAACCAAAAAGTTGTCAAATTGAGAAGGAGCTATGGATGGGACCTACACCCCGTAGGTCTATCCACGCCATGTGGATGCTCTCCGTGGGTCAAGGTCCCAAAATACATGTTGCAGCCACGAACCACGAAGTGCCAATACGACCCGTGGACCCACTCACGGTCTGTGGGTGGGGTTCACGAGTCACCCATGTAGAAAGTTATTAAGCTCAGCCTTAGTTGGGGTAAATTGGTAAATTCCTAATTAATTAGTTAGGGGTTGGGGATGATTATTATTGATTTATTAAAGTATTTTAAGGATTTTAAAGGTATTAAACACCTTTTTCAATTCATTATTCCCCAAAAAATTAAAAACCACCCTCCTCCCCAAATATCCTCTTTCTAGAAACTACCATTGGAGAAGAAGGAGTGATGTTTTGAAGCTCAAGATCTTACCATTATCACTCAATTTTTGTGGAGTTTCTTCCATAAAGGTATTATAGTCTTCATCCTTAATTAATTTTCATTCAAGGAGCCCTCTCAAAAGATGATTTCAAGTATTCAAAATCCCCAAAAAACCTAAGGTTTTCAATCTATGCATGGGTTCAATTCCAAAACGTTTTCAAATGTTTATATATGATGAATTATGAATGGATTATTGAATTAATGATAAAATATGGTGAATTTATCCTATGAACCCATGTTTTCCCCAAAATTCTAAGTTGTGAATTGTGATTGGGAATTGATTGATCATGAAAGTATGTTGATTTGTTTATGTTTATATTGAATTAGTTATTGAGTCATGTTAATTCCCTTATCTAATGTATTATTCTAGATGTTTGGGTTGAGATTGATTCATAGCCTTGGAGGGCAATTTCACGAAGGATATATGTATGATTATGATGCAAAGTATATGTATGTGATCTGAATGAAAGTATTAGGATCTTGTTTAGAATTCAATTGTGTTATTAGTGAAAGCATATTCTCAATTAACACATGAATGATGATGATATAATGTGAAGGGTTTCTATAATGTGATGTTACATCTTGAATTGATAAGCTTAGGGCATCTTCTTCCTGTATAAATAAAAGTAATGTGGATTGATGTATCTTGAATTGGTAGGCTTAAGGCATACTTTTCTTGTATTGATGAATGTGACCTTGAATGTTGTATCTTGAATTGGTAGGCTTATGCATCCTCTTCTTGTGTAATGAATGTGTCTTGACTTAATGACTATGAATGGATAGGCCTATGGTATGCCTTTTATAAATGACTAATGAATGTGTCTTGACTTGATGAATATGAATCGATAGGCTTATGGCATTCCTTTCATAAATGACTAATGAATTATTGTAGACCTAATATTGGTAGCCCTTTCATGAGGAGTCAATGAATGAATGGAATGTACCTTAAATCGGTAGACCTAATGTTGGTGGCCCTTTCATAAATGAATGATGAAGTATTCTAGGCTATGTCTTGAATCGGTAGACCTAATGTTGGTAGACCTTCATGATGAGTCTAGAAACTAAAGTGATGATAAACCTTAAATCAGTAGACATAATGTTGGTGGCCCTTTCATGTGTGAAATGATGAACCTTGTATCGGTAGACCTAATGGTGGTGGCCCTTCTTGAGGATTAGATGAGCTATCCATGTAATTTACCTTGATTAGGTAGACTTAATCGTGGTGGCCCTTTCTTGTGTAATGTACTTTGGGTTGGTAACCTAATGTTGGTGGCCCTCTCAAGTACAATAATGTTAATGTGAATGAACAACTCTATGGGAATGGAGGCTAAGCACCGAGTTGATATGGTAAGATGTAAACACTCCCCATGTTAGGCCGGGTTCTAATGAACATCTTCCTATCCCATAACTATGTGCCCACATAAGATATTAGCTAGTGGATCCACCTAAGCTAAAATGTTACCGGTTCTATCTAAGGCAAGTAGATCAACCCTTAGGATGTGGGATAGTACATCGGATTCCATGTTAAGCTCACATGGTCTATGTTGGTTAAAGTTTATTCCCATCATGCGAGATGTGCACTATGGTTACTTGAGAAGTTCTATGAAGTGTGGGTGGTAGTATGGGATGCCATTCATGCATTGCACGAGTAGGCTTTGAGAGGGTTATAGTGAGTTATCTAATGTCTTAATGACTAATGAATGAAAGTTCTCTTAATGAAGCTACTGAAGAATGTTGACTTATATGCTTAATGTAATGATGTATGCTATATTTGGATTGTATTATGAGTTACTTTTCTTGTCATGACTTATGAAATGTTTATGTTCCTTATGTATGAGTATGGTCTAAAGATGAAAAGGTAGAATGGTATGTTCATTTTTGGTGGCCTTAATGTGGTACTTAGCGTGGATGGTAGTATGGGACGCTATTCATACATTGCACAAGTATAGCTTGGGGTTACTTAAGGTGAAAGCTTAATGTGATTAAATGGCTTATATGTTGATTATGTTCTAATGTGATGAAATGTCTTGTATGTTGATTATGCTTGTATCTTATGCCTTTTATGCAAAAGTTCATGAAGTTTTCTCAAATTGACATAATGCATGGTTTCTAACCAAATGTCCGTTTTAACGCATGATTTTTGCATGGCTATCACACTTAGTACATTAAATGTGCTAACCCATATTTCTTCATTTTCTACAAAAGTGTAGGGTTTGGAGATTTGATGTCCTATACTTGGAAGATAGGTTTCTAAGGGGCTTGGAGTTGAAGATTTGGTGAGTCCTCATAGTTTCGAGGACAAACCCACCATTTCCTTATATATCTCTTATTTTATGTTTAGAGCTTCTGTATGGGTTGTGTCCCAATATTTTAGGTCTTATGTTTCTAGATGGTTTGAGAAAAAGTATAGAAAAAGACTTCCGCTTGCTTTTATGAAAAATGACTTTGAGTGTAAAGAAAGTTTTAAAATTCTGCACTATTTTTCTATGCTCTTATGTTCATGAATGCTCTGAGGCTTGTATGAGACTTTTCAGAGCCTTGTACGCCATGTCACTTACGGGTTGTAGGCTTGGGTCGTGACACTCTCTGACCTCATGGATCTAGGAAGAAAGGTACCTCATAGTGGTTGACCCATAACTAAGGGGCCTTGCAGATATGGAAACACCAGATGCAAACACTGTCTGAGTGAACTTGCAAAACTCACAGTCGTCTACATCAATCTTCATCTTCTTTCTCCTGTCTCCCAGTCTCCCTTTTTTCAAGGGATAAATCATTTTTCCTAGTTTCTTCTCCTCATTTGTAGGTTGTTTTATCACCCCAAGCTCATAGCAAAACATGGTAATGAGAGATGGGAATAGGATACTCTTGTCCCTCCTCTAAGAAAACTCAGCAATATAGTCCATGATCAATGTACAGACATCAAGCCCCATTCCAACCATCACAACAACAACAAGCATATCCCTGTCTAAAGTCACCTCAGTGTCGTGGGTCGAAGGGAAGATCCGAGCACATGTGATAGATAACCAAGACTTCATCTCGATTGTGAATTTAGGAAAATCAACCCCTTGGTTCGATGTAAACCACTCCAGTGGCTCACCACCATAAAGTTTGTCAACAAGGCACTAGTTGCACAACTCTTTATACTTGTTTCTGAACTCCTCATTTTCAATATCTTGGAGTCCATATAAGGCATTAATCAAAGCCGGATCAAAGTAGACTTGAGAACCTGTGACTCTAATCACCACTTCTCCACCAAAGTCTGTCTCAAGGGAATTGGCATAGAACTCCACTACGAGTGTGTGATTAGCCTTGATATTCTCATTGGTGAAGCACATCCAACCACTAGAAATCAATTAGCCATAGAAGTCTGGCATTCCCTCTTCGAGCTTGTCCAAGCATATACCTTTATCCTTTACAACCAATCGACCTAAGTATTCATCATATTTTCAGGCATATTTTGCCAATAGGAACTTGCTCCCATTGTAGTACTCTTCCTCCTCATTTTCTAGTGCAATTTTATTATCATTCAAATATTTTTCGAACATAATTATTAGCTCAAGCAGACAAACTAAGCCAACATGTTAAAAGTTCTTGAGGAGACTTAAACCAGTATTAGGAAGTATTTAAGCCAGAGAAATCATCAAAATAAGGCCCGAGCTAAGCTATGAGAAGCTACTATTTTGGCCTGCCATCAGTGTTTCCTCCATGTTCGCAACTCTGGGAGAGTCACTACTCTACGTTTGCAGACTGATAGGCGTGTTCATGGATAATCTAGGATCAAATTCCTCCACATTTGTGCTAGAAGGGGCGCATTCACAAAGTCAACTTCTCTAGAACTCAAAAGTCTTATTGGGGCATTTCAACAAACAGGTAGATGGAAGCCCTTCAAGGCACAATTTTCACATAATTCAAGACCTCAATTTCAACCAAAATATGAACTCATTGAGTACCTAAAACAAACAATCATCACACAAAAAAAACAACCAAACAATTAATATTTAATCATGCTCTAATAAAAAACAACACTCAAAACATATAACTATCATTGATGAAATAAAAGAGAGGGGAAAAGAGTGTTTCTTCATAGTTGAGAGAAAATGCAATAAAAGAAAACCTTATTTATTTTATTTCAAAGAAGAGAGCTTTTTGGAGAGGATTTTGAACTTTTTGGGCAAATAAAAGTACCCTCTTCGCTTAACTTCTGCCTTTTCTTATAACTGAGGCCTGTTTGCTTGCCAGTGTTCGCAAAGCTATGGCACGTTCGTGCGGTTTAATCTGTAGGAAGTTCACGTTTGAATGGAATTGGATGCATTTTTAGAAGGTTTGACCTCCTCATTCGCGCGCACCCACTTATGTTTTCACACTGGTTAGCTCATTGGAAGTCCAATGTTCAAGTGGGATAGGGCATACTGGTGAAATGTTTAACCTCTATATTTGCGGACCCACATATGCATTCGTGGAAAACCCTTAAATCTTGAAAAAAATTTCTAGATCTTTTTGTCCATTTTGGCGAGGCGCAGGTAAAAATGGCGATCCACCCAGTCAACTTACCCAAAAACCATCCCAAATCCTATTTTGAAGGTGTTTTAACCCCAAACTTCCACTTCAATCATATTTTCTCTTCAAAACATATCCAAACAATCATCAAATACTTTGAAACCATGATGATTAGTCAAAAAACAAATCAAAGCTAATCTAGAAATTAAAGTTTTGAAATTTTACTTTATTTTGATATCGATGTGTTGTCTCCCATCGAGCGGACAATTTAACGCCGCAGTGCGATGCCTGGTACATCACCATTTTTGTTTTCACTTCAAGGTGATGAACATTCTCCCCAACTTTAGATCATTTTCACTTTTAATAGAATGGGGAGTACATAAGAGCATCAAGTATTGCGTTCGATTTCTCCACTTTGAAGACTTGAATTTCTTACCCAACTTTGAATCATTCTTCCATTTAAGATCCTTGGGCAAAAGTGAGAGTGAGAGGGTCACTAGGCCACTTGAGCATTTATTTTCATGTTTTTTGGCCCTCAATTGTGTGACACTCTCGATTCAACATGAACTAGAGTTTCCATTTATGATTTGTTTGCATTTTCTTGCAAATCTAGTATCATGCCATTTGTGTCATCTTCTTGGATTGTTATTGTTTTGACTTTGTTGCACAAGCCCATGATATCTTACATCCACCTCAATCCCATTTTGTGATCTCGTATTAGCTTTCAAAATTTTAATCACGAACTTGACTTGAATCGTCTCATCACACCAAGCAATGTGCAAGTTGCAAGACTCCTCTTCGCTCTTCTCAGCCATTGGATAATGAGGAGTTTTCACCCCACAGTTGTTCTAACCTTAGACCTAAAAGTAGAAAGTGCAAACTCCAAGTTGATCATTGATGGTTTGCGTAATTAAGATACAACTTCCAATTCAAGTGTTTACGATCGTACAATAGTAATATAACCCAACTGAATGGGTTGGGGTCAATCCCAAGGGAGCGGTTTCTGAGAATTAAGAGTTAAGCGCGAATATGCGAGAGTTAACCATAGCTAAAAACATTATCGAATAAAAACATGATAAATTAAGGGGTTGAAACGAATGTCAATTATCAATGGGGGTTTGTATTCAATTAGTGAACAAAAATAGTGAAATAAAAAAGATGTGAATATAGGGAGACGGGATTTTTGGGATGTGATAGGAATATGGGATAAACTACACAATCGGGTAAATGTTATTGATAGTGAATTGCTGAACATTTGTAACTAAGATATAATTTAGTGGGGGTAAATTCTCTCTCGAGCAACTTACCCCGAATCAACTCAGTTTCTCTCGAACACCGAGTTACCACTTTTAAGCATAACCTCTGCCTTATTCCATTCACTCTGTCGAGTTGAATGTGTGGGATAAGGCCGAGGATTCACTCTCTCGAGCTGAACCCACGACGACCCAATAACCACCAGCTATCGATTTAGTAGTCTTAGTTTTAAAACCTCTCTGTTGAGCAACCCAAAAACACTAAGATGAAATCATATTTGCAACTACAATCCCATTAAGTTCAAACACAACAACTAAATGAAATCACATTTAAACAACAAATAGACTAACAATAAGCAATACCCAACAAGAAATTTAACTCATATTCATAAAATCACACCCCAATAATTGGGGTTTTATCTAGACATAGAGAAAAAGAATAAAATGATACCAAATCGCAGTAATATCAACTGGGTATGATTTATATTCACTTTAACCGAGTCTAGGATGAAGAATATTCAACACCCACTTCCAATTTCTTGGAATTGGAAGTCTTCAAATCTTCAATGGCTAAGCAAAAATGTTCTCTACTTGAAAACTTAGAAAATAAAATGTTGTATCTGAAATTGCATACTAAGATAAAAATTCAAACTAATATTTATAGTTGTAAAAAAATGTGTTGCGAAAGATCACTCGACGCAGTTAATCAGGATCGCCGATGCACTCAACAATCCGCCATTTGCTGTTCTTCATCGCCGTTCAGCTTGTGCCTTCAGTATCTTTGCGTTTTGGATCATTGAGCGATATAGTACTACTTCGCAGAACTGTTCGGCGACGCGCCGACTGCTCCTTTTCATCGCCGACTTGATCTTTTCCTTCAAGGCTCAACACTCTGGAACTTTGGGCGAGGTTGAGGCCATTCGGCGACTCGCCTAATGCATTAGGCGATCCTCAGGCCTTCTTTTCTTCGTCTTTTCAGCCGTTTTGTTCTTTTTTGCCAAGTAGTGTCCATGATTTGCCTCAAACTCCAAATACCTAATACTTAAGGATTTACGTCAATTATTGAGACAAAATATGCATTTGAGTATACTAGTTCTGTTAAAATGAATCCCTAAATCTGTCCAAATTGTGGACTCATCGACACCCCCAACTTAAACTTTTGCTTGTCCTCAAGTAAAACTCAAGTTCGGAACTTGAAAAAGAATGTCATGAACAGTGCTACACAAGATTGAATCATGAATGCACACATAAGACTCAATTTACTCATGCGAAGATTAAATGTGCATTTAAAGTTTCAATTTGTGACTCACCAATATCAAAGAATCTCAAGCTCACTATACTCACTTCAAATGCAAGTTCAAGATTAACAAAGGAAATCAAATGCCCTCACATAAAAGAATGATTCCATTTTCACACACAATGGTTCAACAATTTAAAGTTCCGGAATCAAATGCAACGCTCACACTCACAAAGAAGAACACTATGCATGTTTTCACCCATAGCTTTGCCCTTATTTTCCAATTGACAAGTGCTTCAGCTCACTCAAGATCAAAAAGGTCTTCCCAAACCTTGTAATGGGGCTGAGTGCAAAGGTATGGTCATTTAAGCTCAGTGACTTTAATCCTCATGAAGTATGGTGTACACAACACTCCCTTTCCTCTTCTTTCATCATTTTCTTTAGTGCTCATAAGTCATTCCATTATTCACTTTCCATGTATTGTTCGGAAACCCCATTTCTTTTGTACTTTATTCCATGACTTTTTCTTTTTCATTCTTTTCTCTTATCTTTTTTTTTTGTATGGAGGGGTTCCATTTTTTTTCTTCAAAACCATGGGTTAAAGGAGACTTTTCTGGCACTTCTTGACTTGCCTTATCTTTTCACCACACCCCCAACTTAGTCTTTTCACCACACCCCCAACTAGGTCTTTTGGCCTAAGTTGGCTATTCAATCAACCACAAATCAAGAGGATTATAGGTAGTGGATTAAGGGAGGTCATATTTTCATCAAGTTTTTTCTAAAGAAAGGTAAGGCTCAAGGGGTGTTCAAAAGAGGTTCACACACTCACAAGGTAGGCCACAAAAGAGGTATATGTCAAATTGGTTCACACTCTTCGAAGTTGCCTAAGATCATATCAAGAGATAGCTTTACTTAGTCGACAGGACCAACAGGCAAATTTTGGGTGTTATCAAGCATGGTTCGCAGTAAACTCATCACATAAGGCATTGACACAAGGTGAAACAAGACTCCACTCTTTTGCTAGTGTGCAACGATCATCACAAGAGACTCGATTTGATTAATTGGCTAGTCACAATGAGATGGAAAGAGTTCACATATTGTCTATGCAACTTCATTTGTCCTCATCGTAGCCGCACATTCATGTTTGTTTGATTATGAGCAGTATTCCAGTCATCGGTATTGATCGGGACCGATAAACAAATTTGCAAAAGAACAGCCACATTCAACACCAAAGGGGTGGCAAATTTTTTTTGGAAGGGTAAAAAATCACTTACAATTAAAAGCAAGGAGCCACAGGCTCAAACCTTCCACAAAAAGCATTGTAACACAAATTTAGCATAAGGCCCAAATAGATAAACAAAACAGATATGCACAAAGGTGGGTCTCACTCCATCACAAATGAAAAACATTTATTCTCAAATGCAAATAAACATATCCACAAGTCAAAATAAAGAAAAGACAGAGAGGGAGGTAAAGAGGGGATCCTGTCTAACCAGTCGCTTCATCTGTCTGGGTATCAGTGCCCGGTGTATCGGTCTGGACTTGGGTCTCAGTACCCGGAGTCAACTAAGAAGAGTCAGCTCCACTAGAGACATCAAATGGTGTATTTGCCAGGAAAGCCTGCACAGTCGCATATATCATGGCTGCTTTAGTCTCAGTCAGGTTCTCATCTACAGCTCCCTCAGTCTCCTCAAGCATGTCCTCATCAGTCTCTGTCTTTGACTCAGGATTGGTTGTCTGCTCCATTCTATCCTCATGTCCGGTGGTGGTTGGAGGCATCTCGGGCACAACTGGAATCTCCACTGTTCCAAATACCATGGACGTGTCGATGAACTTTAGGTAATCCACATCTTTCCTCAGCTCAGCAATGGCAGTTTTTAAAGTTTTTACCTCCTCGGTGGCTCCTTGATGACGCTCACACACCGGTATCCTTGTCGCAAGGGTACGAATGGCAGCGCTCAATGGTGTCACAACATCAGTCAAAGCAGCCTGAATCATGTCAGGAATGGAGGTCTCAAGCCTAGCTACCCTACGATCCGCAAAATGGGCAAGCTATCCCATTTAAAGTAATGACGCCTGGGTGATCGGAGTCCGGGAGACAACAACAATAGTAGCAGGTCTAGGAGGCAGTACAACAACAGAAGAACTTGGGGCATCAGAAGATAAAGCACAATGAGTACATGAAGGCCTAGGGGCCGAAGTAGCTAAAGATGACTCTGCAGGTGATAAGTTTATGTCTACAACCGAGGTAGAATCCATCGGGGCTGCCTTCTTCTTTTGTTCATCTTGGTCCTTTAAATATTCTATCACGATCCTCTGGATATCGGTAGAGGATGTGGTAATCACTTCCATATCTTTCTTGGCATCTCTAGGTACGTGAGCTCGTCTACACAACTCGGTGATCAATATCGGGAAAGAAAGTGAGGTCTGGCACTGCTTTGCACGCATGAGAATCTCTGAGGCAATGATCATCCCCAAATTTATCCTGGTTTCCTTTATGATGCAACCCAGACATGAAGACTTAGCAAGGCGAAGGATTGACTCATTCTAGGATGGCATGATTGTGCTGCTAATAAAACCGAACCAGAATCTTGTAGCAATGTTCAGGTCTTTCTTTTCAATTTGGGCCTCTTCTGCCAACCACTTCGGAGTACCATATAAAATTAGTGGGGCTAACAATTTTTTCATCTCCTCCATCTTCTATGTTCTGATCAAGTGCTAGCAGTGATCATTAATGCTCGTGGACATCACCAACACTGTATTAATAACATCACTATCAAAAGTTACCTTCTTACCTCTGACAACCACGTAGTTGACTTCTTTGAAAGTTGTTGCTTGCTTCTTCCTCTGGGGTATCAATGCACCGTATGCACTGTAAAATTCTCTAACCTTGCTTGGAATATAATAACCACGAGGTTTGGTGAAGATTTGGAACTTGTGGTGTTTCAGGTAATACATTATTTCTGGGTACCTATCGATAAGCCCATCTATGGACATACGCTTTTCCTCAAGGATCGTCCTCAACCCCTTAGTCATTAATCTATTCGTTGACTTAGGCGGAGGACCCTGTACCGGTGGTGCAAGTACCATTGCTTGTTCTGGGACTGGAGGAATAGGGGTGGTAGGCTGCGGATTCCTAATCCTAGATGGATCATTCCTCTTTTTAGATCGTAAGTTCGCCCTCTGTGTTATGACAAGCTCATCATCCTCAGACTCTATAGTTTGAGGCTTCTGATGCTCCTCCTCACCTTCATATAGGGTGATGTAAGCAACATAAAAGCCATTGATGTCTGAGCTTGCTTCCGATAACTCAGATGCCTTGCCCTTACCTTTTCCTTTCCCACCAGTTGTGGACAGTTTTGTGGCTTTACCCCTGGATACAACTGCATTCTCATTCAGTGTATTTCCCTTTGCTTTCCCTTGGCGTGGCATGTTTCTCCCAGCAACTTTAGACTTAGCCATGTCTACAATCATAGTGGGAAAAGTTAGATATACTTAATGAATTTCATAGAGAAGCAGTAGTAGAAGGACTCGTTGAGTTACTGAGTGAGTCACCAAATAGCCTTGGTGAGCTGAATCGGGCTCGCCGAAAGAGTTGGCTCAAATATTTTGGAAAGTTGGCAAAGGGCAAAGCTTTTCAGTGAATCGTTGACCCATTCAGGGAGCAAGGGATAATTCACCAAAAGTTACAGTGCATAAAAGGTTCAGGGGTGTAGACAAACGGCGATCAAAACTACCTTCGGCGAGTCGCCCAGTTCTTTTGGCGACCTCAGGATTCTCGCCAAAAGTTAAAGACTTCAACTACACATTTAGCATGAAATTAAAGGCGAGATGGGGATATATAGCGAACCACCAAGTGGTTTGGCGAGCTCGCCAAATGGCCCAACGTGCCTAACTTCAATCCACTTTCTCGAATTCAACCTGCAACCCCCGAAAATAAAATCAAAGCATGCACTAGTTTAATTAATCTCAGACCCATCACCCCGGGATACTCAGACTTCTCCCGGTTTTGCCAAACTAAACAACATGCAAGCACAACCACACAAAATTTAATCATTTCAACGCAGAAGCATACGGGATTTCAAAAATCAAGACAAAATTTGCAAGATTCTCAAATTAAAATAGGCATTTGAAAAATCTAATCTTATCACAGGGGCCCAGCATACGATAATACAATAATATCATTTGCATAATAGAACAAATTACTAACAATAAGTTCGGGGTTCAGAAGACCAACCTTTGGTGCCGATTAAATACTTTAAAATGCTAGGAGGCAATGAAACCCAACTCCGAGCACAGATCAACACTAATAATACTCTAAAAGCTCAAGAAATATAGTAAATAGAGTGCGGGTGTGAGTTTGGGCAAATAAAAAGTGAGGGAAAGTGAAAGGGTTTGAAATTTAAATCCTTGGCTCATTTTAAGACAGTCCAGTTTTCACCCACTCTGCGATATTCATCGCACTCACCGATCCACTCAATGACACGCCGAGTGGTCACTTACCCCACTGACTATTATAGGAGCCTTAGTTATTTAGGGGTTTAAACGACGGACAACATCACGATCGTCGACCTAGTCGGTGAATCACCAAGTTGCTCCTGGGCTCGCCGAGCTTTACGGGCTCCAAGTTAAAATTGTGTTGAGCCAAACACCGGATCTACTTGGACAAGACGACCTCTTTGGCGGTACGCCGACTGGAATATTTGTTCACCAACCTGCACTTTTCAAACACTTTCCACACTCAAACCTGCACAATCAACACACCATTATTTCTAAAATAAAATTAAAGCATTTAAGGGGTTTTGGGTTGCCTCCCAAATAGCGCCTTAGTTAATGTCGTGGAACGACGCAAGTCACCACTCAAACTCAAATTTTTGGGTTAGCCATAATATCACTAGGCAGCACCCTGTTTTGCTGGGAGTACAGGTGAGGCAATGCATGACCCATAAGGGTCTCGAGCAGTTGGATAGATCTATAATAAGAATCAATCATATGTTTCATCACCTCGATGTTGTCCTTTATCTCGTCCAACACTTTATCCTGCTAAGTTACCGTATGGAGATTGATTGAGAGCATTCCTTTGACATGTTTTCTCTCGTTATCCTTAGGTCTTCTTCACTCATGAGGAGGGATGTATTTATCTTTCCTTTTTCATAGGACTTCGGTCTCCACTATCTTTTTGGTCAACTCATCCATCTGAGTCATCATTGAGGACAACATGAAGTCCTTCTCCACTTCTTGGCTTTTTCTCGGCCATGTGATCAAGTAGTTGGACTGCTATCGCATATGGCTGTTTTGTAATGCCACCTGAAATGAGTTGATCTGCCAACACCTTGTTTCTGGGACCAAGACTTCTGTAAAAATAGTCAAGGAGGATTATATCGAGAATTTCATGAGTTGGGCATTGAGTTACCAATTCTTTAAACCTTTCCCATATCTCATGGATCCGTTCACCTTCCAATTGTTTGAAGGTTAGGATGCGATCCCTGAACCTCATTACTTCTAATGGAGGAAACTCCATTAGCTCATGAGTTCTGCTCAATAGACTCACCTCTTCTGTTTTAAAGCACACAAAAGCAAAACAAAAAACTAAAAGTTAGGTAAGTAAACTACAATTAACAAAAGCAAAATTCGACTCGAATAATAATTCTCAAGTAACAGCAGTCCCCGGTAGCGGCGCCATTTTGATTGTTTACATAATCAAGACACAACTTCCAATTCAAGTGTGTATGATCATACAATAGTAATATAACCCAACCGAATGGGTTGGGGTTGAGTCTCAAGGGAGCGGTTTCTGAGAATTAAGAGTTAAGCGAGAATATGCTAGAGTTAATCATAGCTAAAAACATTATCGAGTAAAAACATGATAAATTAAGGGGTTGACACGAATGTCAATTATCAATGGGGGTTTGTATTCAAATATTGAACAAAACTAGTGAAAAAGAGATGCGAATATAGGGAGACATGATTCATGGTATGTGATAGGAATATGGGATAAACTACACAATCAAGTAAATGCTATTGATAGTCAATTGCTGAACATTTGTAACTAGGCTCTGAATCAACTCGGTTTCTCTTGAGTTGAATGTATGGGAAAAGGCCTAGGATTCACTCTCTCTAGTTGAACCCATGACGACCCAAGAACCACCGGCTATCAATTTAGTAGACTTAGTTTTAAAACCTCTCTCTCGAGCAAGCCAAAAACACTAAGATGAAATCGTATTTGTAACTACAATCCCATTAAATTCAACCACAACTACTAAATGAAGTCACATTTAAACAGAAAATAGACTAACAATAAGCAATACCCAACAGGAAATTTAACCCATAATCACAAAATCACACCCCAAGAATTGGGGTTTTAGCTAGACATAGAGAAAAGGAAGAAAATGATGCCAAATCAAAGTAACTTCAACTGGGTATGAATTATATTTACTTTAAACGAGTCTAGGATGAAGAATCTTCAACACCCACTTCCAATTTCTCGAAATTGGTAGTCTTCAAATCTTCAAGGGCTAAGCAAAAATGTTCTCCACTTGAAAACTTAGAAAATAAAATGTTGTATCTGAAATTACATACGAAGAGAAAAATTCAAACTAATATTTATAGTTGTAAAAAAATGTTCTGCGAAGGATCACTCGGCGCAGTTAGTCGGGATCGCCGATGCACTCGGTGATCCGTTCTTTGGTCTGCTTCATTGCCTTTTAGCTTTTGCCTTCAGCATCTTTGTGTTCTGGATCATTGGACGATATAGTACTGCTTCGCGGAACTGTTCGGTAACGTGCCGACTACTCTTTTTCATCACCGACTTGATATTTTCCTTCAGGACTCAGCACTATGGAACTTTAGGTGAGGTTGAGGCCATTCGGCGACTTGCCTAATGCATTAGGCAATCCTCAGGACTTCTTTTCTTTGTCTTTTCAGCCATTTGGTTCCTTTTTGCCAAGTAGTGTCCATGCTTTGCCTCAAACTCAAAATACCTGAAACATAAGGATTTACATCAGATAGTGAGACAAAATTTGCATTTGAGAACACTAATTCTATGAAAATGAAGCCCTAAATGAGTCCAAACTGTGGACTCATCAATAATGTGATAGAATCAAATTTGGTGCATTTTGCGAAGCCTGTGCTTTTCTAAGGAAAGTAGACATAGGGCTTTATTAACCCAAATGAATTTTTCATCCACAACCATAAGCCTAAATTAGTTTAACACATATGTTCCACTACAAGACCATGGGTTAGTATAGGGTATACTACTCCTAAATATATGATGATCACAATGAGTCATAAAAACAAAACAAAAGAAAGTAAAGACGACTATTCACAATCTAGATAGAAACAAGTAAACTATAAATTCTAAATCAATTCAATACGCCTAATTGTTCCCCGACACTGGCAAATTTTTGACAATGCTCAAATTACTCTCAAAACAAGTTTGAAGAGTAAGCGATCGTCATCAATAAATATACCCAAGTAAGAGTCGGGGTCGAATCCCATAAGGAACAATTTTTGGGTTATTTAAAATATAAATAATGAATAGTTACAAGTTTAAACTTAAAACTATATGCAATTTAGAAAAATATCAAATAGAAAGTGATTTTGGTAATTAAACAAAGGTTTTGGGCCAAGACGATATCAAGCAAGGGGTATATGGGAATTAGGAAATTTGGAATTCAATCAACACTCAATGATCTGTTGCAATTCAACACATGATCATTCATTCATAGGTAGACTAGATCATCATCAGTCAACCCTAATCTCCTTTCGGTCTCAAAGGGTTATATCACGATATGTCATTTCGGTCTCAATCGAGCCAACAACAAAATAATTAAAGATCTTAATCTAAACCTCTATTTCTAGAAATTTTATCATTCAACCAAGTAAACCTAAATTATTTTCTCTCGGACTCAAAGTTAGGACTCAAAGTCAAATATGATTATTAACCTAATTCTCCACTTCATGTATTCTCTTTCAAGCAACCCGAAAAGATAAAACTAGACTCAAGAGTGCAGTCTTGAATCATAAATTCAAACATGAAAATTATATTAACTCCATTTCATGAATTCCAGCATGGAATGAAGGAATTACAAAAGTAATAGTGCAATAGATCAAATTCCCAAATAGCTTTGTCTATTTCTAGAAAAAAAAACCAAAATTTATACACACAATTAAACCCACAATTCTAAAAATGCAAAGTAAGGAAACGAACAAGGGAAAAGAGATTTTACTATCAAGAACACAATCTTTAAACCAAAAGTGAATTATGAGTTAACTTAACTTCAATGTCTCAACCCAAAATTTAAAACAATATGAAATCTACTCTAAGTTAAGAAGATGATGTTTTCTCTACAATATTTTCTCTAATATATTCTTCCTTTGAATAGTGACTTCTAGTGAGTTTAAAGAGGGTGTTGGGGCTAAATTTGTTGAAATTTCCACTTTGCCTAAGTGTTTGAAAAATGACACTCTGCGTTCCTAGAGAGTCATCTGTATTCGCGGACTTGAGCTGATTCAGGCTCGGCATTTGCAGCCTGCTTGGCACGTTCTCGGACCTGAGTTGACTTATGTTCCATGTTCAATGTCTTTCAAGCACGTTTGTAGGCCTCTGTTGACCAGTCTTCTACATTCGTGGTCCTTCTGGTGCATTTGCATATGGCATTTTTTCTTGCAAGAATTTAGTGTTTTTTCTGCTGTTGACCTTTTCTTGCCTCATTTCCATGTGGTATCTTCAAATGTCTTCTAAATTATCTCTCTAGTTCAATTTATGTAAATATGAAGAAAATTACATTAAAGCACAAATTTCAAACCTATGCAAGACAAAATCACCTAGAAAAGAGCCTCACATGAGTGTAAATTTACCACGCATCATCACCTAATCTATCATTGGGAAAATTTAGGCCATTTTATTGAGATCGGGCTAATCAAACTTTACCCACACGATACATAAGCAATCCCCCACAAACAAATAACTTCCAATTTTGATTAACATAAAGCAACACCCACAAAATTTAACACAAGGCAAAAATCAAACTTCAAAAATAATTGGCATGCAAGCATGCACTTTAGTCAAGACCCACTATGATTAATCACGAACAATGCAACAACAAACAATTCCACTAAGACTAGTGAACAAGAAGTGACAAAATTAACCCAAAAACTAACCTTTATATATCAAGATAGAGAAGACAACATGGGAAAATGTATGGGTATGAGTCAAATACATGAAAATATGCAATCCAATGTAGAAAGATTAAGATAAAAATGAAAAAAAAATATTTAGTAGTGTTTAAATGAAAGCAAAGAATAAGAAAAGTTGCGAAATATTGAAATACTGGAATTTAAACGGTCAATGACCCTTGGCCTTACAACTGATGACCCACTCGGTGAGCTGTAATTAACATCGCTCAACAATCAGGCGACTCACTGTAGGTTCTCAAGCTCACCGACTATCCCTCTTCATATCATCAATCTAGAATATCAACTCGGTGAGCTCGGCTTATTCCACCGAAGTAGAACGGTGATACACTATATGAGAATTAGTTCACCGAAATTGAAAGAACTGGATCACGATCATTGAAGAAGAAAGGGTGCGCAGAGTCGAGCTCGCATAATGGAAAATCGTAAAACAACTTTTTTGCTCGCTAAATTCCACAATGCTGGAGGGACCTTAATTCCACCTTCACATTCAACACACATTATTGAAAAACAACTAAAAATAGGGTTGCCTCCCAAGAAGCGTCTTAAATGTTTGTAGAGCTATGTAAAATGATTGTGTTTGAAGTGTTGTGTGTGGTGAGATCCTACTTGAAAACATGTTTGTTTAGTTTTGGTGAATGAAAGAGATGATCTTGGGCACAAATTTTGAAAAGGAACTTATATCTTCATACCTTTTGTGACTACATTGTGAGGGTGTGCAACCATGTTGGGACCATTTGAGCCTATACCATTTCTTGTCAGCATCATTAAAGCCTCTTGAATCAAATATGTCCCTACATTCTCACCCATGTATCCTTTTCTAAACATTACTTTGTTCGAATAGCCAACTTAGGCCAAAAGCCTAAGTTGGAGGTGTGGAAAGAAAGGAGAAAAGAAGGACAAGTGAACAACAAGAAAGAAAAGTTAGACGCAATCTTGATGTTTGTTGCAAAAAATAGAGCCCCTATATAAAAGAATATGAGCAAAACCATAAAATGGATTGAAAAAGAAAGTCTTCATGAAATAAAAGGAGTTTCCCATGGGTGGGATAAAGAATTGAGGATTGAGTCTCCAAGTCAAAAGTATGAAAATAACTTGAGAAGAGGTGTAGATGAGTACAACAATGTTTTAAAAAGGTGAAGTCACTAAGCCAAATTGACTATACCGTTGCCCTCAGCCATGTTACAAGCATGAAAAGACCCTTGAAATCTTGCTAAAACTAGGTTGTGTGATGCGTGGAAAATATGGGCAAACCTATGGTATTAAGCTTGCATGTATTTCTCTTCCGATGAGTGAGAGTTTGTAGTGATTCCTAACTTCTTTGTTGAAGTGATTTATGAGAGCATGGAATCGTTTATGTTGGAAAGGCACTTGAATGATTTTATTGAAGCATGTTCTAGCATTATAAGTGAGAATTAGTGAGGTTGAACTTGGATTAATATTGACTAGTAATCATTTGAAGCTTCTGGAGCATAATTGAGATATTGTGTGTACTTGTTAATTGTCTTGATATAGCACTTGCATGTTAACTCACACTAAGCAGTGTTGTAGACACCTTTGTTGAACTGGATGTGTTACTTGATTTACTTGAGAACAAATAAAATATTGAGTTGTGGGTGTTGTTGAGTCTTAAATTTTGACTCATTTGAGGCATTTTAGTTCAACGAAATAGCATCCTTCAATGCCTATTTATGTCCTTATATAAAGATATTTTGATATTTTTCAGCTATGAAGATTAAAGTACAAGGCAAGGATGAATCTATGCAAAAAAGGCCAAAAATGTTGAAAAATGTGAAAAATCCCAACTGAGGATTGCTTAAGACAATTGGCGAATAGGCCAACACGACTAGACCTCGCTTAAAGAGACAGTGTTCACGTCTAAAACTTTTCAATGAAGGCTTGGCAAACAAAAGTAAAAATGGTGATTCACCGAAGCAGTTGACTGAGGTAAAAATCGCATCGCCTAAAGTGAAAGAAGGTTGGACCAACTTGATACGCTCAAATTACACCTCCCTAAAGAAGCATAAGCATTTGTTATCAAGTAAAAAACCCAACTTGTAGGTTGGGGTCGATCCCACGAGGAAAATTGTTTAGACTTTACTTTAACCAACAATTATATTCAATTAGTCAAATTACTTCCAGAAACAAGTAATAAAAGGGGGGTTTGTAGAACAAATTGTAAGAATTCAATAAATAATCAGTAATCAAAAGTCAGTTTTGGTTGTTATCCAGATGAGTGAAATAACTAGGGTATCCGTGTTCCCCACAGCTCATAACGCAGTAATCCTAGTAATACCAATCCTTTCTTAGTGTACTACATGCAAAGTGATAAGCTAGGTATCTCTAAATCCTTGGTCCGGCATCTAGAGAATTTCACCCCACACCTTGGTCTGGCTACGTGTGTGTACTTTACTAACCTTACCTTTACCTCATATTAGACATCATAATCGATGTTTGGCTTAGTTATTACTTCGCACCAACCGACACTAGCCTATTAGATAGTATCACACTAAATCTATGTTGATAATTCTTTTCTTGTTAATTACCTCCTTGATCCGGCAAGTAGCAACAAGGCGAGTTCTAACGTTTGCAACCGCTAAAAAGACATCTAAATGAAAGAAATTATCAATGCATGCACCACACTATTCAAGAATTACGTATTTACTATTCATACTTTGTTAATCGCTCATGGATCCCACAACCCTAGTTGTGAAGTTTAGTTACCCATAATAGCAAGAACACAATTCACACTATTAGATGAAGAAATCATGAACTTACGTAGAACGAATAATAAACCCAGAATTTCAACTTGAATTGCAAAGCCAAAAATCTTCAAAAC
>NW_006239001.1:1584607-1588813 GCF_000226075.1 Solanum tuberosum
TACTTGGAATCTTCAAAAATCAGGTACCAGAACCCTCGCAGTATCAATCTACGGATCAAAAGTACGGTCCGTAGATCAATCTACGGACAGTTAATGGGCACTGTGGTTCCACACTTGATCAGATTTCCCTGATTTGCCTTCCATGCCTTGGTTGTTGATCTACGACTACCATCTACGGAGCGTCAATGGACCTACAGTCCGTAGATGCCCTTTTCTGCATTTCTTCAGCTGTCTCTTTAATTCCGCGCATGAACATCTTTCCTGCAGAATATGATAAAAACACATGAAAACTACTACAAAAAGGCCCTAGACACACACAACTTGTAAGTGAAATGTATTAGAAATACCGTAAACTCACGGTATATCAACACCCTCAACTTAAATTCGTTCTTTGTCCTCAAGTGACGCACTAAGACTCTAAAGACACTTGTATAGAAGCAAGCATTTCAAGCACAAGCAATCACATGGCTCTCTATCCTACTCACTTTCCGGGTGCAAAATTTGTTCTCTTAGACTCGACAAGCTAATTCATGTGGATCAAACCATGACAACGATCGACCAACCAACACACAACATACACTGTTTGACTATCACCAAAGTACCAATTTTCCGAAAATGCAACTAGTGCCCTTACTTCAAACGAAATCCCTTTTCTTTCACACAATGACTATGACTTTGAGTACAAGGATTCACTCAACACTCACACCCAGAAACAACTTCAAGTACAGTTAGTGCTCAATACCATCGGCTTGCCCTTATTTTCATTGCTTAGATTCCACACATTAGACTCTAGGATTACTATAGGACTTTCTTGGCTTGTAACGTACGCTCAGGGTCAGGTGTGGTACATTTGGGTACTTCTTAGTGAATTTCTGCCCTCCTTGACATTACAATTAGCTTTCAACCTCTTTCTTCCCTATTTTTGTCCTCATACCATTTTACCTTCTTTCCCTTGATTTTCTTCAACCATGGATGTGACTTTAGGTTTTGTAGATCTTTCTATTTTTCACTTTTTTTATTTTTTTTATTTTTATTTTTCTTGCGTTTTATGCTTTTTCTTTAGTTTTCAACAAGTCACATCCATTCCTCTCTTTTCTCAACATCAAACTCTTTTCATACCCATTTTTCTTTGGGTTTCCTCTTTCATAGCCACCCTCAACTTATGAATTTTCCATTGATCGAGGTGCAAAATACCCAATATCGGGTCAGGTCCAAGATTGAAATTACCTTTTACATTAGCCACCCTAAACTTAGGCTTTTGACCTAAGTCGAGGTACACATCAGAGCCAACACATTCAACTTGTCTTAGCCTACCAATTCTAGCACACATCACAAAATTTGGACGGGTATATCTTTCATAAGCCATCATGCTTCATTCTTTTTCATGCTTCTATACATACAATCCTAACACATGACGGTTCAACAGAAATTAAACAGTCTTTTGGGGAAAAAGAACATAGGCAAGAAAACCCTAACAGAGGATTGATGAGTTGGGTTACTCAGACTTCACCCCATCACTCACAATCCAGTTACCCCACCCCAACAAAAATAGATGTGATTGTCCCTAATGTCACATGACCTCTCTGTCCCATGTGAGTTGGTTGTCAGCCTTTGTCGGCAACACCCTGTTACGCACCAACAACCAGAAGAACTTGGCCACAAAATTCAATGTGGCCTTTCAGATACGTAACTGAGGTGCGGCGACCCATCTGCACGCTCGGCATCTGCAGCAATGTACTTAGCCAACCATAGTATTACGGCCTCTTGCTGATCAGCATTCCTCTGGAAAGCGTCGCTCCGCACGATGTCCCATCTATACTCAAACTCCGTTGCGTTTACTGACCAAGAGTGACCCGTGGTGGGTCCATAGAGAAAGCGGTTGATGGTGTCAGGTGATATGTCCACCAGACAACCCCGGACCATAGTGGAAGTGAGAGGGTCCTGGGCTGTGGGCTTTGACCGCTTGGAAATCAAACCACAGAGAGTGGCGGCGTAGGAGGCGTAGAATTCCCGTACCATCTCTTCACTATAAGTACCTAGGTCTCGAGACATCCAGTCGCACTTGTGAAGGTTAAAAAGCCGGTGGATGTCGAGGACAGTGTGCAAGCTCCCCGTGAGGACTCTGCGCTCCTCTGTAACAATGCGGGCCATCTTCTCTTTGTTATTAATCATCTTGGCATCCCGATAGATTTTCCATTGGCCCTCAAAACACCATCTGTTTGGCTCATCGGCCACTAGAGTAGGGTTCTCATTCCTTGGTATGGGTACTGATTCTGAGCTAGTGGCCTCATCAGATGAGGCATCTTGTTCATTCTGGCTGGACCCTGTGGCTGACTAAGCATTGGACCCCGAAGAATCAGCGAACTCGGACCCTGAAGCATGGCTGGACTCAGAGCCAGACGCAGACCCAGTAGCTGAACTGGAAGCAGCCCAAGTTGGTGACCCGATCTGTGTGTGCTCCTCATCAGACTGGGAGACAGTAACTACGTCGGGAATCACCTTCCGGGGGGTGCCTCTTGTGGCTCGGGGTGCAGTGGGAGAAGTCCTTGTGTTGGGAGGAATGTATGTTGGATCTTTTTCTGTGTCCGTGTTCTCATTGATCAACCTGAAGGTAGGGGCAACAGATTTCGACTTGCCCTGCTTTGAGTAGGTGACAAGCTTTTTGGGTGCCATCGTACCTGTGAAAGAGCTATTAGTACTAAAACTAACTAAGAACACACTCAAAAAACTTTAGAACTAAAAACGAACAGTAATAAAGACCTAGAAAATAATTCAGACAGAGGCTACAGTGGTTATCCACGGAGGAGACCTATGGTCCGTAGATCGATCTACAGTTTGTAGACCCCTTCCGTGGATCAGAGGGCCAACAATATTGGTGGCAGATGGAAACCACGGATGTATAGAATGGTCGGTAGATTGGTCTACGAACCGTAGTCCACAACCGTGGTTTCACACTTGGTGAGATTTTCAAGTGCATCAACCCATGAACCCAATCTACGGTCAGTAGATTGATCTACGGTCCGTAGACGGGGTATTGTGGATGTGATCTGTGCTAGGTTTCAACCAATCTTTATTTGCAAGTCCACATCTTAGACCATTTTCAACAATATCCTAGTCTAACTATGCATTTCAACATTAAAACATGCTAGTTTGTCATTCTCAAGATTCCGATTAATCATTTGAACAAATATTTAAGACAAACTTTGGAACCTTAAGTCGAAACTTACATGTAGACTTATAATCACATACAACAAGGCAATAATCACTATGTTTCGTTCCAAGGGTATTGGAAGACAAATTTTTGGAACCCTAAGTCGAAACTTACATCATACAACAAGGAAACAATCACTATCTTTCGTTCCAAGGGTATTGTAACTTCCAATTTTATCATGCAATTTCATCTAACAACTACCCAAGGTCAAGACCCAACTCCCGACTTTCTATATTCAATCTATGAACCAAAATTCAAAGTGATTGGAAAGTCTATTACCTTACAAGCAACGAGGAGTGGGTTGATTGCGTGACGACACTAAGCTTTAGCAAGACCAAGGAATCACCTCTTCGTTACTAACCCAACACCGGACACTCTTTGTGGAATATGGAATGAGTTGTATACGTAACTGGAAAGGAATTGTGGGAATTATGGGGGAATGGAAGGGATGATTTTATGGGGGAGTTATGGAGTGATTTAGGGAGGTTATGGGATGGTGAAACGGTTGGAGAGTGAATGGAGGGAAGTGGAAGTGATTTTAAATTGGGGGGGTTTTAAATGAGAGCGTCCGGGTCGGGTCAGACAGAACAAGGGTTTGGACTCACGAGACCCCGTCTACGGTCCGTGAGTCAATCTACGGTCCGTAGATTAGGACCGTAGATCACTCTTACACTTAGAAAAATTAAGAAGCTTACCTGGGGTCTACGGACACCATCCACGGTCCGTGGATTGAATGACGGACCGTCGATGGGGTCCATAGACCTCTACACCAGACCATTTTCTGCAGATTTTCCGTGGTGTACCTGCACATGTAGCAACCAATGGTCTATTCTTTTTATATTTTCTGGACACGGACTCTACGATAATTCTAGCCAACACTAAAAAAAACAAACTAAAGTACCTATCTAAGTTGGTACAGAGACGCAATTAAGCAAAGAAAACTACTAAATTGAAAACAGAAACCTATCGTTGGCTAGATTGTACATCTTGGGTTG
>NW_006239001.1:1590957-1592267 GCF_000226075.1 Solanum tuberosum
AGATTTTTCGTGGTGTACCTGCATATGTAGCAACCAATAGGCTATTCTTTTTATATTTTCTGGAAACTTTTTAGACACGAACTCTATTCTAATTCTAGCCAACACTAAAAAAAATAAAAATAAAGCACTTATCTAAGTTGATACAGAGACGCAATTAAGCAAAGAAAACTACTAAATTGAAAACAGAAACCTATCATTGGCTAGAATGTACCTCTTGGGTTGCCTCCCAAATAGCGCTTGATTTAACGTTGCGGCACGATGCAAGTTTCTTGATTACTCAGACTTCATCAAGATTGTAGGCCTCAATCACTTCTTGCACACTTTCAGCATTTCCCAGATAGATCTTGATCCTTTGCCCATTTACCATGAACCTTGTTCCTTCACTATTCTCAAGCTCAACCGCTCCATGGGGGAGCGCTTTTGTGAGCAAAAATGGCCCAGTTCATTTGGACTTGAGTTTGCCTGGAAACAAGCGCAACCTAGAGTTGAATAGAAGCATAAGATCACCAACCACAAATTCACGCTTTTCGATTCTTTGGTCATGATACCGCTTCATCTTCTCTTTGTACAAGGTTGTACTTTCATAAGCTTTTAGGCAGAACTCATCAAGCATGTTCAAGTCATTCATTCTTTGATTTGAAGCGGCATCCCAATCCAAATTTAGCTTCTTCATTTCCTACATCGCCTTATGCTCTAGCTCTATCGGTAAATGACAAGACTTCCCATATACAAGTTGGTAAGGAGACATACCTATGGGGGTCTTCTATCCAGTGCGATAGGCCCATAGAGCATTATCAAGCTTCCTTGACCAATCCGTTCTATTAGCATTTACAGTCTTTGCCAAAATCTGTTTCATTTCTCTGTTGGACACTTCAACTTGCCCACTTGTCTGTGGATGGTAAGGAGTGGCTACATTGTGGCGGACACCATATTTCTCAAGTAGTGCCTTGAACAACTTAATTACAAAAGTGAGAACCTTCATCGCTAATAACAGTCCTCGGTGTACCAAATCTGAAGAAGATATTCTTTTTGAAGAATGCGGTGACACTTTTACCCTCATTGTTGGGGAGCACAACTGCTTCCACCCACTTCGATACATAATCAACCGCAACAACAATATACTTCATCCCATGTGAACTCACAAATGGACCCATAAAATCAATGCCCCATACATCAAACAATTCGATCACCAGTATAGGATTCATAGGGAGCTCTTGCCTCTTTGAAATCCCTCCATCTCTTTGACAACGATCACAAGACTTGGCGAAATCATGAGCATCTTGGTGGATAGTAGGCCAGTAGTACCCACA
>NW_006239001.1:1592760-1592833 GCF_000226075.1 Solanum tuberosum
TGGGTTTTGCATCATGTTTCGCCATCAAATACCTCAATGCAAAATGGTCAGTATGCACTATGACCTTAGTACC
>NW_006239001.1:1592932-1685602 GCF_000226075.1 Solanum tuberosum
TTGGTTTTTGGTTCCCTTTCTATCTTTTACCACAAAATCAAACTCTTGCAGCAACAATACCCATCTAATCAATCGTGGTTTTGCATCCTTTTTCGCCATCAAATACCTCAATGCAGAATGGTCAGTATGCACGATGACCTTAGTACCAAGCAAGTAGGAACGAAATTTTTTGAATGCAATAAACACCGCAAGAAGTTCTTGTTCGGTCACAGTATAATTCTTCTGGGCCACATTTAGAGCTTTGCTAGCATAGTAAATAGGGTGAAGAATTTTCTCTCGCCTTTGTCCCAATACTACCCGAAGCGCCACTCCACTCGCATCGCACATTACCTCAAACGGTTGTCCCCAATCCGGTGAAATAATGATAGGCTCAGTAACCAACTTCTCCGTCAACTCTCCAAATGCTCTAAGACAAGCATAATCAAAATAGAACTTACACTCCTTCTCGAGCAGTTTGCACCACGGATGTGCAATTTTTGAGAAATCTTTGTTGAATCTCCTATAAAAACCTGCATGCCCAAGAAAATTTCTAACACCTTTTACAGAAATGGGAGGTTGAAGCTTTTCTTTTACTTCAACTTTAGCTCTATCAACCTCAATACCTTTCTCTGAAATTCGATGACCCAACACTATACCATCTTTCACCATGAAATGACACTTCTCCCAATTCAGCACCAAGTTGTAGTCTTCACACCTTTTAAGCACCTCGGCCAAATGATCCAGACAACGATCAAAAGAATCACCTACAACTGAAAAATCATCCATGAACACTTCAATAGTGTCTTCCATCATATTAGAAAATATAGACATCATACAGCTGGAAGGTTGCTAGAGTATTGCACAACCCAAATGGCATCCGTTTGAACGCAAAAGTCCCATATGGGCAAGTGAAGGTGGTCTAATCTTGGTCTTCTGGAGCTATAAAAATTTGATTGTAGCCCGAATACCCATCAAGAAAACAATACCAACCCTTTCCTGCAAGTCTATCCAACATCATTCTCTTGATCTTTTGGAGCTATAGAAGTTTGATTGTAGCCTGAATACCCATCAAAAAAACAATACCAACCCTTTCCTGCAAGTCTATCCAACATCTGGTCCATGAACGGCATATGAAAGTGGTAATTTTCTGTCCACGCATTCAACTTCCGGTAATCCATACAAACTCTCCATCCAGTAACGGACCTCATTGGAACGAGCTCATTTCTTTCATTTGGAACCACAATAATACCACCCTTTTTAGGCACACATTGCACAAGACACACCCAACTATTATCTGCAATGGGGTAAATAATTCTCGCATCCAGCCACTTGATGATCTCCTTTTTAACTACCTCTTGCATAGGTGGATTTAATCTTCTCTAGTGCTCGATACTGGGCTTATGATTTGGCATGAGTTGGATTTTGTAAGAGCAAATACCGGGAAGAATCCCAATAATATCCGCAATAGTCCACCCAATAGCTCGCTTGAACCTCTTTAACACAGTCACCAAACTCTTTACTTGTCTCGCATTCAAATCTGCCGCAATGATGACCAGCAAAGTATTCTCTCTACCCAAGTATACATACGTCAAATCCGGTGGTAGAGCCTTAAGCTCCAATTTTGGTGCCTCCACAATAGATGGTCTTGCGGGTGGGGACTCGCGATTCTTCATGTCTAACTCATACATCTTTGGTTTGGACCGATATTCACACCTATAGAGTGCGGCTACCAACTCATCATACTCTTTCATACCATCACTATCGAAATTCATCATAACTGCTGCTAATGCCTCAACACCTACTCACTCTTCAATTTGCACTTCTGTCCCACTCTCCACTCTGTAAGTTATTGCGGATACTGTTTGAAGCTCACCACTCTGCTTCATGGACCTACAAATATTGAAAGTTGCTTCTTCATTATTCATTCTGAACTTCATCTGTCATTTTTCCATATCAACCAACGCACGCCCTGTGGCAAGAAATGGTCTCACAAGGATGATGGGAACCTTAAAATCAACCTCACAGTCAAGAATCACAAAATCTGCTGGAAAAATGAAAGACTCTACTTTTACTAGCACATCATGGAGTACACCAATGGACTTCTTCACAGTTCGATCGGCCATTAGTAACCGCATTGCAGTGGGCTGTCGGTCCCCTAGGCCCAACTTCTTGTAAATAGATAATGGCATGAGGTTGATGCTAGCACCAAGATCACACAATGCCTTAGCGAAGTGTACCAACCCTATAGTGCATGGGATCGTGAAAGCACCAGGGTCTTCCTTCTTCTGCACAAGAGATCTTGTAACAATAGCGCTTCAATGCTACAATCTATCATCATCTTCAAAACTCACAGACCTTTTCTTTGTCACCATATCTTTGATAAACTTCGCATACCCAGACATTTGCTCCAAAGCTTCTATCAAAGGAACATTGATAGAAAGTTGCTTCAACATAGAAATAAACATGTGATATTTACCATCTTCAGTCTTCTTCACTAACCTCTGTGGAAAAGGTGGTGGAGGTCTAGGTATGGGGACCACTTTCTGAGATATCTCTGCTTCTTGCTCTTTCACAGTCTTAGACTCATCTCTGACCTCTACCACATCATCTTCTTTTTTAATCTCACTATCCACCACAGACGACATAGGCAGATCTATGGTTTGCCTACCCCCTCGAGTAGTAACTGCCATACAATGACCATCATTCTTTGGATTATGGATGGTGTTGCTAGGAAGAGTGCCAGGTTGAAGTGGGTTCACTGTAGTAGACAACTGAGTCATCTGCTTCTCGAGATGCTTTATTGACACTGCATGGGCATCAACCTTTTGATCAATACCAGACAAGTCGTTCTCATCTCCTTAACATTCTCATCAGTTGCATCAAACCTTCTCATCATCTTATGCATCATATCTTCAATACACGCCAGATTTCCTCCAGCTTCCCTAGCACCAGATTCCTGATTTTGAGGGGGAACATAAGGTCCAACCCGATCATTTCTGTTGCCATAGTTGTTCCGGTTGTAGTTGTTGTCGCGATTTAAGTTTCCACCCCGGACATATTGACCCTCTCCGTTGTAATTTCCATAGTTCCGACCTTGGTTTTCATGACCTTTGCGCCAATTTTCTGTGTTGGGTCCTTGAGTGTTAGGTCAGAAACCCCCCGTCTGATCATCCACTGCATAAGCATCCTCTTCATAGTAACACTCGTCAACTGGTGGTGGCATTCAAGTCAAGTAATTCACAGCATTTACCTTCTCTCCACCTCCGCTCACATGCTTCAATACCAACCCCAACTCAGTCCTTATCTGAGCCATCTCCTCACGAATCTCCTCTGCAGACTGATTGTTCGTAGCATGAACGGCAAATGTGTTTCTCCTAGTATCCGACCTCCTAGTGCTCCATGCTTTATTGTTGAGAGAGATCTTCTCCAATTTTTCTACAATCTATGCATAAGTGCACTCACCATATGATCCTTCAGCAATAGTATCAAGCACTGCTTTATTGTTGTCATCCTGACCACAATAGAAATATTCCTTCAGCGACTCATCATCAATACGGTGATCCGGAACACCTCTTATAAACGAAGTGAATCTGTCCCTTGATCTACTTACAGACTCTATAGGCAATGCCACAAAATTATTGACCCTATCTTTGTGATTGAGCTTCTTGGACACTGGATAATACCTTGCTAAGAGCACATCTCTCAGTTGGTTCCATGTATAGATTGAGTTATAAGGAAGCTCAATGAACCATATAGCAGCATCGCGTGTCAGTGATAGAGGAAACACTCGTAATCTGATAACATCCATATCCAAGTCTGGTCGACCTACACAGCTCTTGCAGACCACCCTTATCTTGGCTATGTGAGCATGTGGGTCCTCCGATGGCAACCCTGAGAACAAGCCCCTCGCTGTAAGCATCTTCATTAAGCTACTGGTTACCACAAATGTGTGCCCCGGAGGCAAAAGGGGTAAGACTAGAGGTCCATCAGAATCAACAATATTGACGTTGCCCCTATAGTTGTCATACAGTTGTGGGCCTGGTGGACCATGCACCCTCACTACATCTCCCAATTGATTTTCTGCTAGACCCCGATTTTCCCCACCATCTACTCTTGGCTGTTGTAACTCAAATGCATCACAAAGATTTACTCCGATAGGATTAAATAGAATTCCTTGATTGTTCATTCTTCGCAAAGTTCGGTTCAACTCTGGATCGTACGGAGTAAGTGGTTCGCCCTGGCTCTATACGCTTGGCATACACTAGAGTCAGAACCTGAGAGACACAAAAAGAAAAAGAAAAAGTAAAATTAGAAAATATTTGACTAACGTTCAATAATGTAGTTATAATAAATCTAAAAGCCAAATTTCCCCGGCAGCGGCGCCAAAATTTGATACGCTCAAATTACACCTCCCTAAAGAAGCATAAGCGATCGTTATCAAGTAAAGAACCCAACTTGTAGGTTGGGGTCAATCCCACGAGGAAAATGTTTTAGACTTTACTTTAACCAACAATTATATTCAATTAATCAACTTACTTTCAGAAACAAGTAAGAAACGGGGGGGGGGGAGGGTTTGTAGAACAAATTGTAAGAATTCATAAATAATAAGTAATCAAAAGTCAGTTTTGGTTGTTATCAAGATGAGTGAAATAACTAGGGTATCAGTGTTCCCCATAAGCTCATAACGCAGTAATCGTAGTAATACCAATCCTTTCTTAGTGTACTACATGCAAAGTGATAAGTTAGGTATCTCTAAATCCTTGAGCCGGCATCTAGAGAATTTCACCCCGCACCTTGGTCCAGCTACGTGTGTATAATTTACTAACCCTTACCTTTACCTCATATTAGACATCATAATCGATGTTTGGCTTAGTTATTACTTCGCACCAATCGACACTAGCCTATTAGATAGTATCACACTAAAGTACTTTACTAACCCTTATCTTTACCTCATATTAGACATCATAATCGATGTTTGGCTTAGTTATTACTTCGCACCAATCGACACTAGCCTATTAGATAGTATCACACTAAATCTATGTTGATAATTCTTTTCTTGTTGATTACCTCCTTGGTCCTGCAAGTAGCAACAAAGCGAGTTCTAACATTTGCAACCGCTAAAAAGACTTCTAAACGAAAGAATTATCAATGCATGCACCACACTATTCAAGAATTACTGATTTACTATTCATACTTTGTTAATTGCTCATGGTTCCAACAAGCCTAGTTGTGGAGTTTAGTTACCCATAATCATATGACTACAATTCATTGTTTTAGATGAAAGAATTATAAACTTACGTAACAAGAGTAATAAACCCAGAAATTCAACTTGAATTGCAACTCCAAAATCTTCAAAACTATCTAAGGAAATTAATAATTTCTAAAGTTTCAAGTTAATCTCCCAAGTCAAGAACTAGAATAGAATAATAATGTCTAACCCCCAAAAATGAGGTTTACATGCCCTATTTATAGAAAACAAGTTCTAAATTAAAAGGGAAACAAAAAGAAGGCAAGTCTGTCACAGGTACGCGTCTTCATTCCATGAGACTGACTCACGGACCATCAATGGATCTACGGTCCGTGAGTCCCTTCTGTCAGCCAAGATTTGGAAAATATTTCAGCTTCTCTGAAGCAAACGACGACACTGCAGTACGGTTCGTTGATTGATCAATCCCCTTCCGTATCTCCATACTTGGAATCTTTATAAATCAGGTACAGGATCCTTCGCAGTTTCAATCTACGGATCAACAGTACGGTCCATAATGGGCATTGTGGTTCCACACTTGGTCAGATTTCAATGATTTGCCTTCCATGCCTTGGCTCCTGATCTACGACTACCATCTACGGAGCGTCAATGGACCTACGGTCTGTAGATGCCCTTTTTTGCATTTCTGTCAGCTGTCTCTTTAATTCCATGCCTGAACATCTTTCCTGCAAAATATGATAAAAACACATGAAAACTAATATAAAAAGGTCCTAGACACACACAACTTGTAAGTGAAATGTATTAGAAATACCATAAACTCACGGTATATCACAACTAAAGGCTAAAAATAATAGATCTACTAGAAATGGTCAGATCTAATCACAAAGTCCAAACATCAATTGATCAAGATCAGAAGCATACCTATTCCTTGACGTTGAATATGTCAGTTGAGAGTTGTAGAAGATCAAAAGGGGTACTGATGTAAGGCAGCAGGAGGAGTTGAAGACGATACCCACTTTTCTTTTGCTATGTTTTCAACTTTCCTATTTCTTATCTATAAAGGCAATGAAGTGGGCTCATTTGGTTGCCCACATATAATTTTATATTTAATAAAACTTAAGACCCAATGGGTCTTTTGAGGAAAAAAAAAAGGTGGTCATCAACGATTAACGAACGTGAAAGGTTGACTAAATTGAGTTCTCCAACGGAGGTTCGAACAGCTGAAGCTTGAAGTAAAGAAGGGGCCAGATGAACAAAAAATTGGCAATACACTGATCAAGTAGGTGAATCCGACTAATGTCGCCGACCAGCCTGCGCATGTGATTTCAAACTATTTTTTGGGGAAATTATAAAAAGTTTAAGGAGAGAGAAAATGTATTTTTTTAATCTTGGAAAACACAGATTTGCCTATCTTTTCAGAAACTTTACCTTTTTCATATCTTCTTAGTTTGGAGGTTTTGAACAATTGAGGTTTCAATTCAAAGTCGGTGTTGAAGATTATTGTTGATTATCAAGACTTTGATGGTTGAAAGCATAATTGGTATAATTTCTATCACTTTTATGATTCTCGGCTAAAACCCTAATTTTAGGGGTGTGATTATGGAGTTGGGTGTTAACTAATTTAGTGGGTTTAGTGTCTTACTCTGTTTTCTTCTATTTATTCATAGATTTGATCTATTTAGTATGGGTTAAATTTATGGACTAAGGTTGCAAACTTAGTCCTAGCATAGATTTTTGATTGATGCTCGAAAGAGATTAATTAAAGTGAGTACATAACTTAATACTTGCAAATTGGATTTGATTGTTTTAGTTTGCTCGAAAGAGAAAGTATAGTTTCATTTCTCATTGCCAAATATGCTTGAAAGAGAGATTTACTAAGGTATTGGGTTGATTTGTATCTTCACGTAGATAAGACTGAAAGAAGATTCATTGATATGTCGGACGCACTGAAATCGAAAGACGATTTGTGTCATTTATGACTACCCATTTTATCCATGATTGTCTAGCATTGTTAAGAAAGCACTTCTACACCCTATTTGACGTTGACAACGACTCTCACACCCCTAGATCAACTTCTACTTGTTTAAATCTTATTTTAGTTGAATCTTCATAATTGGTTTCAAACTCTTATTTAAAATTTGATGGAATCATCCACCCATTTATCCTAATTGCTAAAATAAAATAGTTTACATCTTAATTTCCTTATTTAATTCTTTGATTTAGATCACTCTCTATGGGATTCGACCCCGACTCAATTGTTGGTATTCATATTGTTAGTGATTTCTTACTCATTTAATTGTTTTGTGAGTAATTTGAGAATTATCAACAACTCATGGTTCAAGAGAAAAAATTTCCTACTTGTGATTTAGAGTTGGAAGAGGTGGTCTTTTCCTTGAAGATTTGGAGGCACTATTTTTATGGTGTTCATATTGATGAGTTCACTAATCATGAGAGTCTTCAATATGAGTTAAAAATGACTTAATTATTCACCATAGGATATGGCTTGAGTTGTTCAAGGATTATGACATGAGTGTCCTTTATCATTCAGGTAAGGCAAATATTGTGACCGACGCTCTTAGTAGGTTGTCCATGAATAGTGTTGCTCATATTTAGGATAATAAAAATAGTTTGTTTATGATATTCACAGACTTTCTCTCTTGGGAGTTCAATTGATTTATTTAGAGGATGGTGGAGTTATTGTTCAGAATGGGTTAAAATTATCTCTTGTGATGGATTCTAAGTCAAAGCAATGTGATGATCCAACTTTGGTTCAATTGAATAAAGTGGTTCTCAAAAAAGCTATTGAGGCTTTCTCACAAGGAGGAGATGCTATGCTTTATTATTAGGGTTGGATATGTGTTCCAAATATTCATGGGTTGAGGCAACATATACTTTCAAAAGCTCAGAGTTCTCGGTATTCTATTCATTTAGGAGCCACTAAGATGTACAATGATCTACGAGAATTATATTGGTGGAATGAGATGAAGAAGGATATTGTGAAATTTGTGGCTAAGTATCCAAATTGCCAACAATATAAGATTGGGCATAAAAAAACAGGTGGTATGAATCAGGATATCATTAATTCTAATTGGAAGTGGGAAGATTTTATTATGGACTTCATCATAGGTTTGTGTTGCACACGTTTCCAACATGACTTTATTTGGACGGTTATAGATTGAATGACTAAGTTAGCACATTTCCGTACAGCTAATACTTCCTATACAGCCATGAATTATGCTAGACTTTACATTCATTGGTTGGTGAAACTGCATGGGGTTCCATTATCCATTATTTCAAATAGGGGTACTCAGCCCACCTTTCAATTTTGGAGATCGTTTCAGAAAGGTCTTGGTACTCAGATTAAGCTTAGCATAACTTTTCATCCACACATAGATGGTTAGGCTGAACACAGAATTCACAATTTGGAGGATATGTTGACAACTTGTGTGATCAATTTTAAAGGTAATTCCAATGATAATTTGACTTTGATTGAGTTTTTCTATAATAACATTTATCACTATAGTATCCGGATGTCTCCATTTGAGGAGCTCCATGGTAGGAGTTGTAGGTCACCTATTAGTTGGTTTGAAGTTGGCAAAATGGATTTGATAGGGCCTGAGTTAGTTCATGAGACCATGGAGAAATTTCAACTTATTAGATATAGGTTGAACGACCTAGAGTAGACAAAAATCTTAGCAGGTGTGAGGAAAAGAGAACTTGAATTTGTTGTGGAGATGATTAGTTTTCTCTGAAGATTTCACCCATGAATGGGGTGATGAGGTTTGGTAAGAAAGGGAAGTTCAGTCCCTGTTATGTAGGCCCTGATCAGATAGTGCAGTGTTTGGGTAATGTGGCTTATGGGTTGGATTTTCCTTCAGAATTAGGATTAGTGCATCCATTATTTCATGTATCCTTGTTGATGAAATGCATCGATGATTGATAACTCTAAAACTACTCTCTAAAATTAATTCAAATAGTAAGCAGTCATAGTTAATAAATATACTCAACTAAAAGTCGGAGTCGAATCCCAATAGAGTATGATATACTGCAGATAATCCTATCAAGAAATTTGGAATGTAAATTAATTAATTTGTAGCAATAAGAACATTTGGGTGGATGATTCCACCAAACTTACGAAAAAGGTTTTTTTAATCAATAGTGGTAATTAAAAAAAATTAGAAATTCAAATAACTAACAAGTAATCTAGGGGTGCGGGAACTGGAAATCGATATCACATAGGGGTAATTGTGTTACTCTATAATTCATGGATAGGTTAGTACATCTTCAATGACACTAATCTTCTTTCGATCTCATAGTCACTCAAAGAATCACCTTTTGGTCTCATCTATGTGCATAACTAAACAACTCAATACCTTACACTATTCTCTCTTTCGATGAAGAAATAGAAAAAATAGATCCAACCCATAATCTCTATTTTCAAGCAAATTACAGACATCAAACCTAAATTACAAGTATCAAACTTATTATCCACTCCAATTAATCTCTTTCGAGCATCAATTAGATATCGAGAATAGGAATTAAGTTTGCAACCTTAGCCGGTAATTTACCCCACGCTAATTAGCCCTAATCCATGGATGAACATGAAGAAAACATAGTATAACCTAATACCCACTACATAATATCAACACCCAACCCCATAATTTCACCCCTAGACTTTGAGGTTTTAGCCAGCCATCACCAAGTGTAAAGAAATTTTACCTTGCATGAAAGTAGTCATGGGTAACAAGCAATTAAGCAATTATAAGCAATACCCACTTTTATCAATTTTAAGAGCAAAGTTGAAAATCCCCAAAACTAAAACTATTTTATACAAGGTAAAGTGTTTCTGTCTCTAAAATCTTAAGAACTCTCTAATATTTTTTGGACCCCCAATTCTCTCTCCTTTTGGGCTATTTATACTTTCCCAAAATTTGGCTCAAAACTCAATGTGTGACCCATTCGGTGATGTAAGTCGAGCTCGCCAAGAACATTCAACGAATCACCAATTGATCCTTAGCTCACTTTTCTCTTTCTTTAGGCTTCAGATGTTATGAACCTCAATCAGTGAGCTCATTGTAGTGTACCTTTCACATTTTGTGGATCGCAAAGTACCATTTTTGTTCGCCTTTTAAGCCTTCAATTTTTTGTCCAAGTATTGTCAGCTTCGTCAATGTTCATCTTGTTCACCTTTTGCATTCGGCGAGTCATCGTTCCTCTTTGAGTTCACCCACCGAACACAATTAATTCAATTATTGTGCACAATCAATCACAGTGAAGTTATGCCACTTTGGCTATCCGCCTTTCTTGTTAGGGGATCAACAATGTAGAGGTTACACTTGTTTTCATTTTTTTTACCATTGTTTCAATCATTTGTCATTTTGTTGTCCCTTAGCCTTCATAGCTACAAATCATCAAAATATCATTAGAATAGGACATAATTAGGCATTGAGGACACTAATTGTTAAATTAAATAGGCGTCAAATGAGTGTAAATTTAACCCTCATCAGTGATCTAACCACGGTTTCTTAAAGAGTTTAGTGTGAAAGAGAAACTCTCTTACAAAGAGGTCCCATGTGAGATTCTTGACTGTCAGGTTTGTAAGTTGAGAAATAAGGAAGTCTCTACTTTTTTGAAAGTCCTTTGGATGAATCGATTAGTTTAGGGTGCTACTTGTGGAAGCCGAAACTGATATGATGTCAAAGTACCCCATCTATTTCCTTCTAGATTAGTATCAGTGTGAGGTAACAGTTCGTCCTTAGTACTCTTTCAGATTCATGTTATTTAGCATTTTCATGTCTCATTATGTTTGCATGTTCATAAAATCATATTAGACTTCATGTTTTAGCTCAAGGTCAGTTAGTCCTTCAGCTTTTCGTGTTTAGCTTTCAATATTGGGTATTAAAAAAGGGATTTAGCGGCCATTAAAAATGATATTAGCGGCAACAGTAATGGCCGTTGTATCCGTTAGCACAATGGAGTTGGGCCGTGGTATCGGGGGTCGATAAAGGATATTGAGGCCTTTCAGACGAGCTCTGGTAAGTCTAAGATCTATTGCCACTAAAACAAATGAGTCTTAGCGGCAATTGGTTACGGCAATTAAGATAGCTGTTAAATCCAGTCCAAATTAGCTAGTTGTGCCATCTAGTGTCTATTATAGATCTTGTTGATGTACAGTGATTTTATGGTATTTTTTTTTATGTATTTCACTTAGAAGTTGTGAGTGTCTAGGGTCATATTGTATTAAAAATAATGTGTTTTGTGTCATGTTTTCAAGAAATAAGCCTGGAATGCAGTTGATGGAGATGAAAGCTAAAATTTTGTAGAATGAGCAACCCATGGATTTACCCATGGGCCGTAGGTCCTTTGACGGTCCGTCGTTGGGCAAGCGTAGGTGGAGCATCAGGGAATTTTGACTACGTGTGGAACTACGAAGTGACTGACGAACCGTAAGTCGACCCACGGGCCGTCCTGCAAATCTGTCGAATGGGTTCACAGAGTTGAAGTTCCAGTACCTGATGAAAAATCCTAAGTGTGGAGCCACGAAAGAGGACTCACGGACCGTAGATCGACCCACGGTTTGTCCTGCACGTCCGTCGTTGATGATCTTAGAGTGAAGGTTCAAGTACCTGCTGAAAAGTTGCTAAGTGTTGAACCACGGAGGTGACCTATAGACCATAATTCGACCCACAGTCCGTAGGTTGTGTCGTCGACAGAAACCGCGTCCAGACTACCTATTTCCTTACTTTGTTTCCTTTTTCTTTAGGAAATGTTTTTTCTATAAATAGGGTATGTAAACCTCATTTTTGGGGGTTAGACATTATTCTTTACTTTTAGTTCATGGTATTTTGTGGAATTAACTTGCAACTTTAGCAATTTGATTTCCAGATTTTGTTTCACAAGATTTTGAATTTGAAATTCAATTGGAGATTTCGGGTTTCTTCTACTCTAATAGTAATTTCATGAATTCTCTTTATCAAAACATGAATTGTGTTCTTTCAAGCATCAATTGCTAAATCCACAACTAGGGTTGTGGGAACCATGAGCAATTCACAACGAATGAATAATAATTAAGTAATTCTTGAATAGTGTTGATACATGTATTGGTAATTCTTTTACTTAGAAGTCTTTTTAACGAGTGCACGCGTTAAACTCGTCTCGTTGATACTTGCCGAACAAAAGAGGTAGTTAATGAGAAAAGAATTAACAACAGAGATTTAGTGGATGCTATTTAATAGTCTAATATCAATTGGTGCGAGGGTGAAAACTATGCCATACATTGATGTGATGTCTAATCTGAGGTAAAGGTAAGGGTTAGTAAAGTATACATTCGTAGCCGGCCCAAGGTGCGTAGTGAAATTCCCTATTTGGAGGACCAATCACTTAGGGCTACCTATCTTACTAACTTTGCATGTAAAATACTAAGAAAGGATTACTATTATTAGGATTACCGCATTAAAAGCTTATGGGGAACACATACACCCTAGTTTCTCTTTCATATTGATAATCAAAAGTTTGAATCATGCTCACTTGTTACTTGATAAACAATCGGTTATTTGCTTACACAAAACCCCCCCTTCAATTATTTTTCTCGGAAATAGTTTGACTAAACGGATATAAGAGTGAGTTAAGTTTAAGTCATAACCATATTCCTCGCGGGATCGACCCCAACCTACAAGTTGGGTTCTTTATTTGGCGACGACCGATTATACTTCTTTAGGGAGGTGTAATTTAAGTGTATCAAATTTTGGCGCCGCTGCCGGGGAGTAAGGCTTTTAGATTAAGGTTAACTACATTATTGAACTTTAGTCAAGTATTTCCTGATTTTACGTTTTCTTTTGTTTTTGTTTTCTACAGATATCTACTCTAGTGTATGACAAGTACACGAAGTTGAGGCGAACCATTGAGCCCCTACGATCCGAAGTTCAGCAAAGCTTTGCAAAAACTGAATAATCAAGAGGTCCAAATCAATCCGATCGAAGAGAATCTAGATGATGGAGTACATATGCAGCCTCCTGGGGTTGTTAATGCGCAAGGTCAAGTTCATGGTGGAAATCTTATCGGAGATGCAGAGAGAATGCAGAACCCGCAAGCACCGAGGTTGTGTGATAACTACAGGGTTGACTTCAATACATTTGAATCAGAGGGGCCCATTGTTCTTCCTCCTCTACCTCCAGGGCATACGTTTGTGGTGACCAGTTGTTTTATGCAGATGCTTACAGCGAGAGGGTTGTTTTGTGGGCTAGCTTCAAAAGATCCACATGGTCACATGGCTAAATTGAAAAGTGTATGTAAAAGTTGTGTGGGGCGGCCGGAGTTGGATTTGGATGTCGTAGGGTTCAGAGTCTTCCATCTATCATTGATCGATGATGTTGCGGTGTGGTTTGCTGAGCTTCCATATAATTCAATTCATACATGGGACCAATTACATCGAGTGTTCATGGTGAAGTATTTCCCAGTGTTCAAAAGCTTAACCACAAGGACAAGTTGAATAATTTTTTAGCACTACCCGGAGAGTCTGTGAGCAGTTCTTGGTATAGGTTCAATGCGTTCATCAGAAGTGTTTCAAATCACCGCATAGATGACGAGTCATTGAAGGAATATTTCTACAGAGGGCAGGATGACAATGGAAAGGCTGTGCTAGATATTATCGTTGGAGGATCCTTTTGTAAGTGCACATTTGAGGAGATCCCTGAAAAATTGGAGAAGATTTCCTAGAATAATAAGGCATGGAGAACTAGAAAAGCTAATATTTTGAAGAAGCACATTCATTGTTCAAGCTGCACCAGATCAATCTAGTGATGACATTCGTAAGGAGATGACTCAGATGAGGAAAAAACTTGGGTTGGTATTGAAGCATGTGAGTGGAAATAAAGAGAAGGTGAATGTGGTAAATTACCAAACTAGAACTCCACCACCACCAGTTGAGGAATGCTATATGAGGAGGATGTGTGTTTGGTGAATGATAAGACAGGGCGTTTCTGCGTCAACGCCCAAGATTCCAACTCGGATAATTATCGCCAAGATCAATGAAACCAAGGTCGAAACTATGGAAAGTACAATTGAGAGGGAAACTATGTCCGGGATGGGAACTATAATCGCGATAACAACTACAACTGGAATAACTATGGCAACAGAAATGAGAGAGTTGGGCCTTATGTTCCACCTGCAAATCGAGAATTTGGCAATAGAGAAGCTGGGGGTATTACGTCACACATTAAGGATATAATGTAGAAGATGATGAAGAGGTTTGATGCGACTAATGAGAATGTGAAAGAGATGTGAAACGACTTGTCTGGAATCGATCAAAAAGTTGATGCCCATGCAGTGTCGATCAAGCAACTTGAGTAGCAGTTTAATCAGTTGTCCACGAACCCACGTCAACCTGGCACACTTCTTAGCAACACCATCCAGAATCCAAAGAATGATGGGCATTGTATGGCAGTCACTACTCGAGGAGGTAAACATACCATTGACCCCCCTATGTCATCTAAGGTTGAAATTGTGGTAGAAATAGATGACGATGAGATCAAGGTTACTGGAGAGTCTAAGAATTCTACAGAGAAGGAAGCGGAGGTGACCCAAAAAGTTGTTCCTATGCCTAGACCTCCACTTCCATTCCCACAGAGATTGGTGAAGAAGACCGAAAAAGGAAAATATTGCAGGTTCATAACTATGTTGAAACAGCTTTCCATCAATGTTCCGTTGATAGATGCTTTGGAGCCAATGCCTGGGTATGCAAAGTTTATGAAGGATTTGTTGACCAAAAAGAGGGCCGTCAGTTTTGAGAATGATGAGAGGTTGCAACATTGCAGTGCTATTGCTACTAGGTCACTTATGCAGAAGAAAGAGGATCCTAGTGCTTTCACTATTCCTTGTACCATGGGGTTGTTTCATTTTGCGAAGGCATTGTGTGATTGGGGTTCTAGCATTAATCTGATGTCAATATCTATCTATAAGAAGTTGGGTTTAAGGGCTCCAAACCGACAGTGGTGTGACTACTCATGGCCGATAGAACTGTGAAGAAGCCTATTGGTGTTCTCCAAGATGTCCTTGTGAAAGTGGAATCGTTCCTTTTTCCGGTGGATTTTGTGATACTTGATTTTGAGGTTCCCATCATCTTAGGGAGACCATTCCTTTCTACTGGGCGAGCCTTGGTCGATATGGAGAGAGAGCAGATGATGTTCTGATTGAATAATGAAAAGGTAACTTTTAATATCTGTAGGTCTATGAATCAGGAAAGCGATCTAAAGTCAGTATCAGTGGTGAATCATATTGTGAAGCGAGTTCTATTGTGTCTATTGAAGAGAGGTTGGGTGTTGATGCACTGGCAGCGGTAATGATGAATTTTGAGGGTAATGGTATTGAAGACTATGATGAATTAGTTGCCTCACTTGATAGGTTCAAATGCTTGGATAGAAAAGGATCACTTCCCGATGTCGTTCATGGATCAGATGATGGATCACCTTGCTGGTAAGGGTTGGTATTGCATTCTTGATGGGTATTTCGGCTACAATCAGATCTCCATAGCTCTGGAAGACGAAGAGAAGACCACATTCACTTGTCCTTATGGGACTTTCGCCTTCAAAAAGATGCCATTTGGGTTGTGTAATGCTCCAGCGAGGTATTTATGGATGATTTCTCTGTGGTAGGTGACTTGTTTGATGGTTGTTTGATGCATCTGGCCGAGGTATTGAAACGGTGCGAAGAGTGCAGTCTTTTGTTCAATTGGGAAAAGTACCACTTCTTGGTGTAAGAGGGGATAGTTCTGTGTCATCAGATTTCTGAGAAGCATCTGGCCGAGGTACTGAAACGGTGTGAAGAGTGCAATCTTGTGTTCAATTGGGAAAAGTGCCACTTCATGGTGTAAAAGGGGATAGTTCTGGGTCATCGGATTTCTGAGAAGGGTATTGAGGTTGATAGAGCTAAAGTTGAGGTAATAGAAAAGCTTCCACCACCTATCTCTGTTAAAGGTGTTAGAAGTTTTCTTAGGCATGCAGGCTTTTATTGGAGGTTTATCAAGGATTTCTCAAAAATTGCACACCCATTGTGCAAATCGCTCGAAAAGGAGTGGAAGTTTGATATTGATGATGCTTGTCTGAGAGCATTTGGAGAGTTGAAAGCAAAGCTAGTTTCTATACCTATCATTATTTCACCAGATTGGGGACAACTGTTTGAAGTGATGTGTGATGCGAGTGGAGTGGCACTTGGTGTGGTATTGGGACAGAGGCGAGATAACATTCTTCATCCGATTTACTATACCAGCAAAGCTATGAATGTGTCTCAAAAGAACTATACGGTAACTAAAAAGTAACTCCTTGTTGTGGTTTTCGCATTCGAGAAATTTTGATCCTACTTGCTTGGTATTAAGGTCATAGAGCATACTGACCATTCTCCATTGAGGTATCTGATGGCTAAAAAGGATACTAAACCGAGGTTGATTAGCTAGGTATTGTTGCTGCAAGAGTTTCATTTTAAGGTGAAAGATAGAAAGGGGACGAAAAATCAAGTTGCCGATCATTTGTCCAAATTAGTGGAGGAAGCTATGCTCAAGTTAGTAGATGGGGCTGAAATTAATGATGCATTCCCAGACGAACAGGTATTCAGTTGCTTCCTTTGATCTTATCCCTTGGTTCGCAGATTTTGCTAACTACTTGGCAAGCGATTTGGTTCCATCGGATTTGTCATTTCACTAAAGGAAATTTTTTATGCATGATGTGAAGAAGTTCTTTTGGGGTGAGCCTTACTTGTTTCATATTTGTGCTGATGGGATTATTCGTCGTTGTGCGCTCAAGGTTGAGATGATGAGTATACTAGAGGTGTGTCTTTCATCGCCTGTTGGTAGGCATCATAGTGGTATTCGAACTGCTCATAAAATCCTGCAGTGTGGGTACTACTAGCCTACCATCCACAAATATGTTCATGATTTCACCAAGTCTTGTGACCATTGTCAAAGAGAAACAGGAATCTCAAAGTGGCAAGAGCTACCTATGAATCTGATATTGGTGATTGAGTTATTTGATGTTTGGGGACTTGACTTCATGGGTCCATTTGTGAGTTCATAGTGGATAAGTATATTCTTGTTGCGGTTGACTATGTATCCAAATGGGTGGAAGCGATTGTGCTGTCAAACAATAAGGGTAAGTGTGTCACCGTATTCCTGAAAAAGAGTATCTTCTCCAAATTTGGTACACCTAGGGCAATTATTAGCGATGAAGGTTCTAAATTTTGTAATAAGTTGTTCAAGGCGTTGCTAGAGAAATATGGAGTTTGCAAGAATGTAGGTACTCCTTACCATCCGCAATCTAGTGCGCAGGTTGAAGTGTCAAATAGAGAAATAAAGAAAATCCTTGAAAAGATTGTGAACGCCAACAAAACAAACTGGTCAAAAAGGCTTGATGATGCACTATGGGCCTATCGCACCGCATTAAGACTCCCATAGGTATGTCCCCCTACCAACTCGTATATGGGAAGTCATGCCATTTGTCTGTAGAGCTAGAGAATAAGGCCATGTGGGCACCAAAGAAGTTTAATTTGGATTGGGGCACCACATCGAGTCAAAGAGTGAATGAGCTTGATGAGTTTCGCCTAAAAGGATATGAAAGTCTAGCCTTGTACAAGGATATAGAATAGGGGTTTTTGTAACTCTTTAGATATGTATTTTATTTTGGTATTAGTGTTGGCTAGATATAGAATATGGTCTGTGTCTAAAAATGTGTCCCGAAAATGTAAAAAGAAAGTCCTAATGGTTTCTACATGTGCAGGGACGTAAGGCAAAATCTGCAGAAAAAAATAGTTGTGTTGTGGTCTACGGACCCCATCGACGGTCTGTTGGTCAATCCAAAGACTATGAATGGCGTTCGTAGATCCCAAGTAAGTCCTCACAATTTTCTAAGTGTTCGAGTGACCTACGGACCCTAGCCATGGTCTGTAGGTTGACCTATGGACCGTCGATGGGGTCTCTTGGGTCCAAAATTAAGGTTCTGCCAACCCGACCCAGACTCCTTTTAAAGAAAACCCTTTCATTTTAAACACTTCCCACATCCATATCTTTCCCCCAAGCGTTTTTTAACCTTCTAAATCTCCCTAATCACTCTCATATCACCCGCTAATAACTTTCCCATTAATCCTCCTATTCTCTCCCAAATAACCCCATCTTCTCCCCAAAGTGATCTCACAGTCCGAGTTCGTAAGTTCAAAATTACGTTGTTTACTTGTAACGTAAGTTCATTTCTCCCAAACTTTGAACATTTTTATAGTTTCAATTTGAAATCACAACAATGAATTTGACCTTGGGTTGTTAATTTCATGTTTGAATATTTAATTATAAGCAAGAAACTCCCTTGGTATGATTATATATGAGTTTGTAGATAATTAAAACTAATTAATTCTAGTTAAAAGGTCTAATTGGATCTTTTGACTTAGGGTTCGTAGTTTGGTACTTTTAAAAAGTTGAATTCTGTGTATTCAGAACCCTAAGGCTGATAAACTACCATATATTCTGTTGACATGCATGATTAGATCAAGTTTGAATTTAGAATTGTTAATGGTATGGGCTGAAATTGAATCAAGTTCTGAAGCATGGCACAAAACTAACCAATGACTCCACGTCCATGGACTGTAGGTCACCCTACAGACCATAGGTCGAGTCCGTGGGTCAGTTGCACACAAATTTTCACTAAGTGTCGAAACATGGTGTGGACTACGGTCCGTCGTTCCATCGACGAACATTTCTCCACATCCGTGATTCCCATATCATAGACCAATTTTTGGGTACTCTGACCTACAGAGGGGACCCATGGACCGTCATTCCATCGACGGACCATAGGTGCCCACCGTGGGTCGAGAGTTCAGCTACTGTCCAAAAAAATTTCTGTTTTTTGTTTTGGTTCGTTTCTTGTTCTAAAATTCTTATGTGTGTTTTATTGGCTTGTTTTGGTACTAACTAAGCTTACACAGGTACTATGGCTCCTAAGCAAGCTTCCACATACGCCACGAAGGGCAAGTCCAAGTCCGTAGCACCTTCTCGATGTCTGATCGTTGAGGATGATGATGAGTACACTCCTCCAGCCACCAGGACCTCCCCTACTGCTCCCCGCACTACTCAGAATAGAGACCAGCTGGTGAATTCCGATGAGATCATTGCCCCAGTCTAAGCAGTGGGCCAACACCGATCGGCTCACAACCTGACTCTAAGTCACAGTCCGGCTACGGTTCTAGCGGCAACACTGCCCCCTCTTCTGAGGGTTATAGTATGGGTGACATTCTAGTGCCACCATTTTTTAGCCTGCACCAGTCGCTACGGAGCAAAACAGGTGGTGCGTGATAGGCCAATAACCAGATATACACAGATGCTCGCATGTTGAATGAGCACGAGAAGATGGTTAGACTTGTCATAGAGGAGCGTTGTGTTCTCACAGGAAGCCTCCACACTGCTCCACTCATCCACAAGATTTTCCAGAGATATAGATGTGAATAGATGGAATGGAGCCCAGGGTCCTACAGTGAGGAGATAGTACGAGAATTCTATGCTTCCTATGCGGCCACCGTGAGAAACTCCATCTCCAAACAGGCCAAGCCCGCTGCTCAGCCTCCACTCGAGTCCACCTTAGTGCGGGGATTTCCAGTTGATATATCAGAGGTCACTTTCTACAGGTTTATCTATGGCCCGAACCAAACACTGCCCATCAATATAATATAGTTCGACTATCGGATGTGCATCATTCAGACCGGGGCATTTTAGAGGAATGCCGATCAGATGGAGTCCCTTTTGAGATGGCTGGCACGACAAATTGCTACGAATGGAGAGCGAGCTGAGTGGGTCCAGATTCCTAGCTTAGGTATCAAGAAGGCGACACTGAGATTTGCTACAAAATTCTTTTGGTTGGTAGTGAAAAATTGTGTGTACTCTACTCAGACGGACAATGTGGTCACATGGGACCGAGAAGTGATGGTAGAAGCTATGGTAGCGGGGCCTGAGATAGACTTTGCCCGCATATTTATTGGAGAGATACATGAGAGGGCCTTCAATGCCGCCACCACTTTACCCTTCCCGTGCCTCATCTTCTTACTATACAGGGATTCATCTGTTCAAGTGTAGCATTGTCATATATTGCTTAGTGTAGCCAAGACTCTAGATATCAGCCTCATTCGAGATGATGCCAATGTAGATGTATCTCATAGGGAGCCACAGGTTGAGTTACCACCATTGGGAGATGATCTTGTTGCGGATGTGGAGCAGATGCAGGTTGATGACACAGCCCCTCCAATCCCTACAGCGGATGCCTAGGCTCCTCCGTCATCGGCCACTAGTCAATCCCCCAACTCCTATCGAGCCACACCCCCTTCTGGGTCCACTCTCGAAGGTTTTCTCCAAACCTATAATAATTTATGGACCCCACGACCTATCAAATTGAAAGTCTGTGAATCTAGTTTCCAACGCATCAAACTGTTCGTTCATACGACTTCATAATAGAGAGATATTTATGTTTTAGCGATACTGCGCAAGTAGGCACGTGATGTGGGGCCCTAGGTCGATCGAACTTTTTATATATCATTTTCTTCGACTTTTCTTCATTTTTCTTAGTGAAGAACCAGAAAACTTAGAAAACCCACTTCTACAATCAACCAAATTATAAATTTTCTCAACTAAAGTCCTTGACAAAAGTTGTTCTATCTGTTGAGCTCGTCATCATGGTATAATTTGTTTTATCGATTTAGTAGCATATCATACTTTGGTGTTGGGAGAACAAGGGTTTGGGCATATTTTAATGTTTCGAATTGTATTAGGAACTTAAGATCAAGGTAAGACCCTTCTTTCATCGACTCTATCTTTGATAAGCCGCAAATAGCAATTTTCGACGGAAATACATATCTTTTATCGGATTATCGTGGTATCTTCTATAGTTGTATGTTAATTATGGTCCTGCCTTGATGTAGTATCGATGGGGTTATGAGTAAAAGTCATTAGGCCACGTGAATTCAGCAAAAACGGTATGTTAAGGCTATTCCCTTCTTACAGCATGTTTCCTTAAAGCTTAGGAGCAATGTAATTGGGTTGTTATACTTGTAGCCATTATTGTTGATTGTTTGCTGCTCGAGTGGATATAATCCTCCCTTGTCAGGATTCTTATTTAGTTAGTAGCGTTCCTATGTTGGACACTACTTAGAGGTTATTTGTATAGGTTGTTTATAACTAAATTGCTCGCTTCTAGCCTATTGGATTGTTATTGTTGCCCTTGGGTTTATTGTGGTTAGCTGTAGAAATGTGATATATGTCTAGAAGGGCCATGTTCTACCTATTGGGCTATATTGATGCCTAGAAGGGCTGTGTTGCCTACGGGGCTATATTAATGCCTAGAAGCTCTATGAATAGCCTACGGGGCTATGAATAGCCTACGGGGCTATATTGACGCTTAAGAAGTCTATGTGCTGCCTACAGGGTCATGTTGTTGCTTAAGAGGCCTATGAGTTGTCTATAAGCTATATTGATTCCTAAGAGAGTTATCTGTTTCCTACGGAGCTATATTATTGCCTAAGAGGGCTATGTGACTATCTACAGGGCTAGGGGACTACCGATAGGAGTATTTAGATTGATTGGCACCTTCTGGGCTTATAGGGGGGTTGGGTAGGTGGTCTTGTGTGCTGTTTGTACCTACCGAGCTTATCGGGGCTTGGTTAGGTTGTTTTATTTTTGAAATGTTTAGATTTAGGAGCAGTTCAGTACACTTATCTTATCCTTGATTTATGTATCGGATCACTCCTAGTATATTAGGATACCTGCTCATAGTCTATCGCCTTTCATACTCGGTATATTATTTTGTATTGATACCCTATTGTGTAGGGGTATGATGCTTATCGTGACCAACGACACTAACTTACGATATGAGTGTCTACGATCGTCGATAATATAGTAATCCAACTAAAGGTTGGGGTCATGTCCTAAGGGAGTGGTTTTGATAAGTAATAGAAAAATAGAATTTAGCTTTAATTAGTCGTAGCTAAAGATATTATAAAAACATAGTGAATTAAAAGGGGTAACACAAAATTGTCAAATATCCATTGGGGTTTTGTTCACAAGTAGTAAAAACAACTAAAATAACAATAAAATCAAGTATGGGGAAAAGTTCTTGGGATGTGACCGCAATATAAGTTGAAATAAATCGTTGGGTACATGCTTTCCTTAGGAATTTTGCAAGATAATAGTGAGTAGGCTAAGCTTTAGATGGAAAAAAGTTCCCTCTCGGTCAACTTACTCCATTTCAAATGCGTTCCTCTCGGACAATCATTTGCCGTATGAAGGCCAGCCTACGCCATACCCCACACACTCTCTTGAGATGAGTGTTAGGATATGGGACTAGGGCTCACCCTCTCGGGCAGAACCTCATGTCGACCCACTCCTTAGGCCATAAGTCTAGTAGTCTTGGTTTCGCGTCCTCCCTCTCGGGCAAGCCGAAAACACATGGGTGGTTTTGTATTTGCAACTACAAACCCATTAAATTAAACCACAACCACTAGGTGAAATCACCATTAAAATACATCTAACCTATCAGCAAGCAAGACCCAACAACAATATTAACACATATTTGCTAAATCACACCCCAAGAATAGGGGTTTTAAGCCACACATCAAGAAATAACAAAATACACCTAAAATGGATACTAAATTCAAATGGGTATAAGGAATTAAACCTTGATTTAAGAAAAGGAAGAAGAATGGAGAAGACCCACTTCCAACTTGGGGAAGATGAAATCCTTCTTTTTTCAAGTCGCCCACAAAACCCTCTCCAAAACTTGAGAGAAAAATATCCCAAAAAGTACTATTCTATTCTGAAAATTATAATAATAAATCGACTCTCACAAATTAATAAAGATTTTAGTATTTATAGACTTCAGAAATTAGTGTTGGCGGATTGTTCGGCAAGCTTAATCGATGTTGCCGAATGACTCGGCGATTCGCCCTTTTTCTGTTTCATCCTCGTTTCGTGCTTACCTTCAGCATCTTCACGTTTTGGACCATTCGGCGGTATTGTACTACTTCGAGGAACTATTCGGTGAAGCACCGACTGCTCCTTTCATTGACTTTTTTATCCTTCTCCTTCAGGGCTTCGCGTACTAGAACAAAGGGCGGAGTACATCCCTTCGATGAATCGCAAAGTGTGCTTGGCGATGCTCAAGTTTCAGCTTCTTCGTTCTTTTCAGCCTTTTTGTTCCTTTTTGCGCCTAAGTGTCCATGCTTCCACTAAAACTTCAAATACCTGAAACTTAAGAGTTTTCATCAGATATTGAGATAAAGTAAGCATTTGAGGGCACTATTTATATCAAAATAAAGCCCTAAATGAGTCCAATTTGTGGACTCATCAACACCCCCAACTTAAAGTTTTGCTTGTCATCAAGCAAACTTAAGTTTAGTCGTTCAAAAAGGGTGTCTCAAACAGTGCTACACAAGACTCAATCATGAATGCACACATCAAGACTCAATTTACTTATGCAAGGATCAATTATGTACTCAAAGATTCAAGTTGTGACACACCATTACCAAAGATTCTCATGCTCGCAATACTTGCTACTTGTGCAAGTTCAAGCTCAACAAAAAGTATCTAAATGCCCGCACACAAAAAATGATTCCATATTTTGCACATAGAGGTTAATCAATTCAGCATCAGGAATCAGATGCAACGCTCACACTCAAAAATGAGGAACACAATGCATGTTTTTACCCATAGGTTTGCCGTTATTTCCAATCGACTTTCGATTCAGCTTACTCAAGATCAAACAGATCTTTCTAAGGCTTGTAATGGGGATGAGTGCAAAGGTATGGTCATTTAGGCTCAGTGACTTCTTCCTCGTGAGATGTGGTACTCTGAAGGCATTCCCTTCTTTTCCTTTATCAATTCTTTTTCTAGTGCTTCTAAGTCATCTTTTTACTCACCCTCCATGATTGTTGGGAAACCCAATTTCTTTTGTACTTAATTCCACAGTTTTTTTTTCTTGAGTGAAGGGTTTCCATCGTTCTGCAACACCATGGGTGGGGACTTTTCTTGCACTTCTTGACTTCTCCTTTTCCTTTTCACCACACCCCCAAGTTAGGCTTTTGGCCTAAGTTGGGTATTTGCTAAACCACAAATCAAGAGGATTATAGGTAGTGGGTCAAGTGAGGTCTAGGGTTCATTAGTGTTCTTCCAAAGAAAGGTAAGGCTCGAAGGGTGTTCAAAAGAGTTTCGCACACTCACCGGTAGGCCACAAAAGCGGTATATGTCAAATTTGGCCCACACTCTTTAAAGTTGCCTAAGATCATTCCAAGAGGACACCTTTCTTAATCAATCAGACTAACATGGAAAATTATAGGTTTATTCATGCATGGTTCAAAGCAAGTTAATCACACAAGGCATCGACACTTGAGTCAAACAAGACCACACACTTTCGCTAGTCTGCAACGGTCATTACAAGAGAATTAATTCGATAAATGGCTAATCACAACCAGATGAAAATAGTTCACATATTGTTTATGCAACTTCATTTGGCCTCATCGTAGCCGTACATTCATGTTCGTTCAATTGACAACACTATTCAAGTCACCGATATTGATCGAAACCGAGACTCAAATTTTTGCCAACGAACAACCACATTCAACTCGCGAAGGGTGGCAAAAATGTGCGAAAAATTCAAACAAATTCGAAAGGGTCAAAATCATTTTGCAATTAAAAATAAGCGGAGACACAAGCTCAAACATCCACAGAGAGCAGTATTAACACAATTTAAAAAGAACAACCCACATATATACACAAAACACAACTATCAAAACAAAAGGTGTGGGCCTCACCCCACCACAAAAAAAAGCGTATGTCCTCAAATGCAAATAATGACAGTATCCATAGTTGAAAAAATTAAGTCATAGATAGAAGTAAAGAAGGGTCCTGTCTATGCAGTCTCTCTATCTTCCAAGGAATCATTGCCCGATTCATCTCCCTGAAGTAACACAATGTTCCCCAAAGTATTCTTGTTTTGGTTCTCATTGTTTGCTTTTGCCTTGTCCTCTGCCGCAAGATTAGCTGCAATCATCTGGTCTATCTCATGGAGCTGCTCCAAAGGCCCGTATTGCATTAACGAAACTTTGAGCCCATGGAGGCACATTAGGGTCGATGGGAATTCATCTCTTTGCCCTCACTTCCTTGGTATATTTCCTTTGTCTGGCTAGCTCTGCTTTCTTTTCATCTTTTTTAAACTCTCGTTCTCTTATGTGCCGTGGAGGATTATTTCTCCCTGCAACTTTTGGTCTAGCCATTTCTGCAAAGACTTCGAGGATAAGTTAGATAGTAATTCAAACAGGAGCAAAAGGGTGTTTCTGAGTGTGGAATCACTTAGCCAAGCTAGTTGGCGAGGTGCTTGTCCTGCTAGGCTAATTCATTGAAAATGATGTACAAATGATACAAGGGAGCAGACAAAGGGCGAACAAGGGTTCTTTCGGCGAGTGCATTGTGCGAATTAAACTGATCGGTGAAAGTCACAGATTAATCAATACATAAAGTATTCAATTAAAGGAGAAATAGGGACGTTAGACGAACCACCGAGCAGTTCGGCGGATTTTGTTCATCTCACCGATCAGCTCAACGTCTCTATTTTCAACCCAGTCTTTCAAATTTCACCTCGCAACCTCAGATAATGCAACATGAGCTTATATAACTCAATTTCAATGAAGACCCGTTGAAACTTCTATTCCCACCGCGTAATAATTTAGCTCAACGCATAGCTAAGTGGGAGTCCCTCAAATCACGCAGAAAATACCAAATCATAATCGATAATATATGCAATCCCAGTAAATTAGAGACTTAGCAGAGATTTTATTCTATAAATCATTATGTGAATGAGTAATATCGGACTAGGGCTCATCCTCTCGGGAAGAACCTCATGTCGACCCATTCCTTAGGCCATCAGTCTAGTGGTCTTGGTTTCGCGACCTCTCTCTCGGGCAAGCCGAAAACACATGGGTTGTTTTGTATTTGCAACTACAAACCCATTAAATTAAACCACAACCAGTAGGTGAAATCACCATTAAAATACATCTAACCTATCAACAAGCAAGACCCAATAACAGTATCTACACATATTTACTAAATCACATGCCAAGAATAGGGGTTTTTAGCCACACATCAACAAATAACAAAATACACGTAAAATAATACTAAAATCAAATGGGTATAAGGAATTAAACCTTGATTTAACCAAAGGAAGAAGAATGGAGAAGACCCACTTCCAAATCTTTGGAAATGAAACCTAGATGCAATATTTCTTTCTTCAAGTCTCCCACAAAACCCTCTCCAAACTTGAGAGAAAAATATCCCAAAACGTACTATTCTATTCTGAAAATTATAATAATAAATCGACTCTAAAAAATTAATAAAGATTTTAGTATTTATAGACTTCAAAAATTAGTGCTGGCGGATGGCTCGGCGAGGTTAGTCGATGTCGCCGAATGACTCGGCGACTCGCCGTTCTTCTGTGTCATCGCCATTTTGTGCTTGCCTTCAGCATATTCACGTTCAGGACCATTGGTCGGTATAGTACTTCTTCGTGGAATTATTCGGCGAAGCGCCGACTGCTCCTTTTATTGCCTTTTTGATCCTTCTCCTTCAGGGCTTCGCGTACTGGAACAAAGTGCGGAGTGCATCCCTTCAGCGAATCACAAACTGTCCTTGGTGATCCACAGGCTTCAACTTCTTCATTGTTTCCAGCCTTTTTGTTCCTTTTTGCGCCTAAGTGTCCATGCTTCCACTAAAACTTCAAATACCTAAAACTTAAGAGTTTTCATCAGATATTGATACAAAGTAAGAATTTGAGGGCACTATTTCTATCAAAATAAAGCCCTTAATGTGTCCAATTTGTGGACTCATTAGGGTACAACATTCATACCTGAAGGTCCCGACAGATGACCCATTAGACCTCCTCAGCAACAGGATTGACTTCTACCCGATTAGCTAGCCCCTTTCATTTGGAGCTGCCAGAGTTGGGAGGTTTGTTAGCTTTTGTTGTATATATTGTTATGGGTAGGTTGGGGCCTATCCGACCAATCTTTACTACTCTTAGAGGCTTGCAGACTAGTATGTGGGGTTTATAGCTACGTTATTCCCATGATGGCCTAGTTTTTTTTGTTTGTTGAAGCTTGTTAGTTTTTTTATGTATTGTCTTGATATATACCTGTTTTCAATTTCCGTATAGAGATCATGGTGGCCTCGACGGCCCAATTAGGACTTCGGTGCTAGTTAGTTACTCTTTATATGAACTCTTCGGAGTAGTTATTTCTTTTATAAATTTGTTGATATGGGTCTTGCCGGATGAGGGCTTAATTTTAAGATGAAATATACTTTTTTATTTTCTTGATTGTGTGTGGCTGCCATTCACTAGTAGCAAATGGTTCAGCAGGGTTAGCTTGAGCCTAAGTTTTGGCATTAGGAGCCAGTTGCTCCCCTTGAATCTGGGACGTGACAAAGTTGGTTTCAAAGCAACGTCGTATCCTAGAGAGTCTGCAAGCCGTGTGTAGTAGAGTATTGTTTATAAATGTGTTGTGCACCACATTTGATAAGCAAGAAGCTATCGGGCATGTTAGAATGACTATCCTTCTTTTTCTCCCCTCGTGTTATAGAGCGATATGTTTAGGGATGAGGTTTCTGTCTTAAAATTGATATCTGTATGCAAATAGAGATGGCTGACACCAGACAGACCACATATAACTAGGGGCTAGATACAGCTACAGGGGAGGGAACCGGCAAGGTAGCCCACGTGGAGGTAGCCCATTGTGAGACCCAGGGGGAGACATCTTATCAGCTCCCTATAGCTTCTCCGTCCCTTCAGGAGCCTCTGAGGGATACAGGACCCTCAGCTCCACCAGCAGTACCACATCTAGTTCCTCATATTCCATTTTATCAGGATTTCAAGAATGAAGTATGTATGTTAGCACAGTTAGTAGCTACACAGTACCAACCAAGTGCGCCAGATGTTGCCGAACTTTCTGAAGGGCCCGGAAGTTTGAGATTTGATGAATTGCTTGCCTTGAATTCTCCACAATCTACAAGGATAGATCGTAGAGAGGACCCTCAGCACTTTGTTGATCCGCTTCATAGGATCTTCAGAGTCATGCATACCCCAGCGATTGAATCAGTTGAGTTAGTAGAATTTTGATTGCACGATGTTGTAGTATTGTGGTACGAAAGTTGGGAGAGATCTAGGGGAAAATATGTAGCTCTACCCACTTGGGATAGCTTTACATAAACTTTCATAGATCATTATTTTCCTCGAGAGATTAGGGATGGCCAGGTGGACCAATTTATGAACCTCCGACAGGGCAGCATGAGTGTCTGAGAGTACGGGCTGAGATTTGATTCATTGGCTAGATATGCACGAGTATTTTTTGATACGATGCATGACCGGGTGCATAGATTTTTGGGAGGGCTTGACTTAGACTATATTGACGCTTGTTCTACCGCAACACTAAATGATAAAATGGATATCTCGGGAATTTAGGCCTTTGCACAAGGAATACAGAATCGCCGACATCTACAGTATATGAGTGCGAGAGTTGAGAGAGAGAGACAGAAGAGGGCTAGGCCCGCCGGCACACAGGGAGATTTTCAGGGTGGTCCCAGACCCCGGTTTTTATTAGGGCACCTACACTTCCACCTAAGAAATTCCAGGGTAGTAGATTTGATGATCAGTGAAACTCAGGCCCATGTGAGGGTTCATGAGCATCAGGCACTCAGCAGCAGAGGGGTTCGGTTAAGTCTAGGACAGCCCCACTGCGTTGCGCTACTTGCGATGGGATATATTTTGGGAGGTGCATACAGGGTTCCACAGGTTGTTATTCTTGTGTACAAGAAAGGCATGGGTGGAGGAACTGCCCGACCATATGTCAGGGTTGTATAGGTCAGTCGACCGGGTCAGTAGTAGGTTCCTCCTCATTAGCACTCTCTACAGGATGTAGACCCCAGACTACAGTAGGTAGAGGCAGAGGCAGAGGCAGAGGTAGAGGCAGAGAGGGAGCATCTAATTCTGGTAGTGGCCAAAACCGTACATATTCACTAGACGGCCGACTTGACTCAGAGTCATACCAGATGTTGTGATAGATGCATTGATTGTTTGCTCCCATTGTGTTTATGATTTGATAAATTCTGGATCTACTCTATCTTATATTACTCCACTTACTGTGGGGAAGTTATGTATAGTAGCAGAGTCATTAGATCGACCCTTTATTGTATCTACACCAGTTGCTGGGTCTATTATTGCAAGAAGAGTCTATGTTGCACGGTAGAAATTATCGAACGTCAAACCTCTGTAGACTTGGTAGAGTTAGATATGGTCGATTTTGATGTCATTATGGGTATGGACTGGTTAGCATCTTGTTATGCTAGTATTGAGTGTCGGACAAAGATTGTTAGATTCCACTTTCCAGGAGAGGCAGTTTGGGAATGGAAAGACGATACAACAATGTCGAACGGTAGGTTTATTTCCTATCTTAAGGCGAGGAGGATGATTACTAAGGGTTGTATTTATCATCTGGTTCACATTAGTGATATAGATGCAGAACCGATGACTCTTCAGTCTATTCCTTTAGTTAATGAGTTTCTATATGTATTTCCAGAAGAGCTCCCTGGTATCCGTCCAGATTGGGAAATTGATTTTGCTATCGATATGCTACCAGGTACACAACCATATCTATCCCTCCTTATAGAATGGCTCCTACTGAGCTAAAGGAGTTAAAGGATCAGCTGAAAGACTTGCTGGGTAAAGGCTTTATCAGGCCTAGTACTTCACCATGGGGTACGCTAGTGTTATTCTTGACGAAGAAAGATAGCTCACTAAGAATGTTTATCGATTACCGACAGCTGAATAAGGCGACTATAAAGATTAAGTATCCCCTTCCGAGGATCAATGACTATTTTTATCAGTTCCAAGGTGCTGAGTGCTTCTCAAAGATTGATTTAAGATCAGGGTACCACCAGATATGAGTTCGGGAGAAAGACGTTCCAAAGACAACTTTTAGAACCAGATATGGACACTTTGAGTTCTTGGTAATGTCTTTTGGATTAACTAATACCCCAACAGTGTTCATGGACCTGATGAATAGTATATTTAGGCCGAATATAGACTTGTTTGTGATTGTATTTATTGATGATATTTTTGTATATTCACGTTCAAAAGTTGAACATGAAAATTATCTACGAGCAGTCCTTCAGGTTCTTCGAGACCGAGAACTTTATGCAAGGTTTTCTAAGTGTGAGTTTTGGTTTGACTTGTAGCTTTCTTAGGCTATATTGTATCAGATACAGGCATTGCGGTTGATACACAAAAGATTGAGTCCGTAAAGATTTGGCCCAGACCCATGACTCCGACTGAGGTTCGTAGTTTCTCAGGGTTAGCTAGTACTACAGAAGATTTGTAGAGGGGTTTTCTTAACTTTCAGCACAATTAATGAAGATGACTCAAACAGCAGCTAAGTTCTAGTGGACTGACTCTTGTGAGCATAGTTTCCAGGAGCTGAAGGACAGGTTGACATCAACACGAGTTCTAGCATTGCAAGAGGGTTCAGAAGGCTATATGGTGTACTTTGATGCCTCTGGAGTTGGTTTGGGATGTGTTCTAATACTACATGGTAAGGTTATCACATATGCTTCAAGGAAGTTGAGGAAGCATAAGAAGAACTATCCGACCCACAATTTATAGTTGGCTAAAATTGTGCATGCGTTAAAGATCTAGAGACACTATTTGTATGGAATTTATGTTGACATCTTCGCAGATCATAAAAGCCTTCAATATATCTTTAGACAAAAGGAGTTAAATCTACGACAGCGTCGATAACTTGAGTTATTGAAAGACTGCAACGTGGATATTTTATATCATCTAGGGAAGGCGAATGTGGTAGCCGATGCCTTTAGTCAAAGATCTATGGGTAGTTTATCCTATTTAGGTGTTGAGAAGCGTGAGCTAGCGCGAGAGCTTCATCAGTTAGCTAGCTTAGGAGTTAGATTGTTAGAGGCAAATGATAGTGGGTCACAATTCACAACACTGACGTATCATCTCTAGTTGTAGAAGTAAAAGCATGGTAACAAGAGGATCCTAGCTTAGAGCAGCTCAGAGCCAAGGCTCATATTCAACAGTGTTTAGCATTTGATATAGCAGAAGATGGAGTCCTCAAATATAGTGGTCGATTATGTGTTCCAGATGTTGAAGGGGTTCGATATCAGATTATGGAAGAGGCATATCATTCCTGTTATTCTATTCACCCTGGTTCGATGAAGATGTACCATGATATTAAGGAGATCTATTGGTGGCAGGGGATGAAGAAGGACATTGCTGAGTTTGTAGCACTGTGTCCTAACTGCCAACAGGTGAAGTTTGAGAACCAAAACCCCGCTGGGCTAGTTCACGAGATAGCCATTCCTTTGTGGAAGTGGGAAGAAATTAATATGTATTTTATTACAGGGTTACCTCGATCGCGTCACAAGTTTGACTCTATTTGGGTAATTCTTGATAGACTAACAAAATCAGCCCACTTCTTAGCAGTAAGGGCTACTTTAACGTCTAAAAACTATACAGGGCTCTATATTAGAGAGATTGTTACTACATGGTGTCCAGTATCTATTATCTATGATAGATGAGCACAATTCTGGAAGTCCTTCCAGAAAGGACTAGGGACACAGGTTAATCTTAGTACAACCTTTCACCCTTAGACAGATGAACAGGCTGAGCGCACAATTTTGACACTCGAAAATATGTTATGGGCGTGCGCGCTAGACTTCAAGGGAAGTTGGGATGACCACCTGCCTCTTATTGAGTTCGCATACAATAATAGTTATCATTCCAGCATCGGGATGGCACCTTATGAGGCTTTGTATGGGCAAAAATGTAGATCTCTAATTGGATGGTTCTAGGTAGGTGAGTTAAGGTTGATTGGATCTGACTTAGTACAACAGATAATGGAGCAGGTTAAGCTCATTCGGGAGAGGTTGCTAACAGCTCAAAGCTGACAGAATTCATACTCAAATGTGTGACGAAGGGACTTAGAGTTTTGTGTCGATGACTGGGTATTCTTAAAACTCTCGCCTATGAAGGGTGTTATGAGATTTGGCAGAAAAAGCAAGCTTAGTCCAAGATTCATTAGGTCATACCGAATCCTTCAGAGGGTAGGATGAGTGGCTTATGAGTTAAAATTTCCTTCGAGATTAGAATTTTTTCATCCAGTTTTCCATGTATCGATGCTACATAAGTGCGTATGAGACCCTTCTCTGGTTTTCCCAGTTGAGTATGTTCAGATCATAGAGGTGTTGTCATATGAGGAAACTCCAGTTGCCATATTAGATCGGCAGGTCCGTATATTGAAGACCAAAGAGGTGGCTTCGGTTAAAGTATTGTGGAGAAACAAGAATAGAGAAGAGGTGACATGGAAAGCTGAGGATGTCATGAGGTCCAAATACCCTCACTTGTTTCATACCCCAGGGTGATGGCATATCAGTTTATATTAGTGCAGTGAGGTAAGATACCTATCTAATTTTTTATATTGCTTCTTATTATTATTGTTGTTGTCGATGTATTTTTGCTCGCACTATTATTGCGGAGCTATAGTGCTTAGCTATTTATGTCAACCTATGAGATGCCTAGGTTAGAATTACTGCGTTTCAAGTTCCTGGATAGTCACATTTACAAAGGATACGCTGCCTAACTTTTGGTAACTCCTAAGAACATAACCACGTGACTAAGATTTTTCATTCGAGGACAAATGTTTCTAAGGGGGGAAGGATGTAACACCCTGACTCTTTGAAACGTCTAAACTAACTCGTATCTTCATGGAAAGATAACGAGAGTGGGTAATAAATTATGAATGATGTGGTATGGCATATTTTAAGTGTTCAAGGGTTGTATCTTAACTTTTGAAGTTAGGTAAGTGGCAAAATAAAAGTTGGCGAAAATTATTGTAAGTTCCTTTTTAAAGACTTCTCTGAAATTTGGGTCAAACATCTCAGAGGTTTTCTCCCAATATATAAAGAGTTATGTGGCCCATGACCTATCAAATCGATGGTCTACAAGTCTAGTTCCCAACGCATCAAACTATTTGTTCATACAAATTCAGAATAGAGAGATGTTCGTGTTTTTGCGAGACTGCTCAGGCCGGCACGTGAGGTGGGGCCCTGGGTAGGTGGAACTTTTTATATATCATCTTCTTTGACTTTTCTTAATTTTTCTTAGTGAAGAACCAGAAAACATTGAAAACCCACTTTTAGAATCAACCAAATTATAGATTTTCTCGACTTAAGTCCTTGACGAAAGTTGTTCTACGCGTTGAGCTCGTAATCATGGAATAATTTGTTTTATTGATTTCATAGTAGATCATACTTTGGAGTTGGGAAACCAAGGGTTTGAGCATATTTAAAGGTTTTGAGGTGTATTATAAACATAAGATCAAGGTAAGACCCTTCTTTGATCGACTCTAGCTTTGATAAGCCACAAATAGAAATTTGCGATCGAAATACATATCTTTTATCGGATTATCATGGAATCTTCTATTTTTGTGTGCTAATTATGGTCCTACCTTGCTGTAGTATCGAGGGGGTTATGAGTAAAAGTCGTTAGGCCACATAAATTCAGCAAAAAAGGTATGTTAAGGCAATTCCCATCTGACGGCATGTTTCCTTAAAGGTTAGGAGTAATGTAATTGGGTTGTTATCGTTGTTATACTTGTAGCCATTAATGTTGATTTTTGGCTGCTCTAATAGATATAATCCTCCCTTGTCGGGATTCTTATTCAGCTAGTAGCGTCCCTATGTTGGACACGACTTAGAGGTTATTCATATATGTTGCTTATAGCTAAATTGCTCCCTTCTAGCCTATTAGATTGTTATTGTTTCCCTTGGGGCTATTGTGGTTGGCTGTAGGATTGTGATCTATGCCTAGAAGGGCTATATTATGCCTATGGGGCTATATCAATGCCTAAAAGGGCTTTGAGTTTCCTACGGGGATATATATTGATGCCTAGAAGAGCTATGAGTAGCCTACGGGGCTATATTGATGCCTAAGAAGGATATGTGCTGCCTACATTGCCATGTTGTTGCCTAAGAGGGTTATGGGTTGTCTATAAGCTATTTTGATGCATAAGAGAGTTATGAGCTGCCTACAGAGCTATATTATTGCCTAAGAGGGCTATGTGACTTCCTACGGGGCTAGGGGACTACCGATAGGGGTATATAGACTAATTGGCACCTTTTGGGCATATGGCGGCCTGGGTAGGTGGTCTTGGGTGTTGTTTGTACCCGCCGAGCTTATGGGGGCTTGGTTAGGTTGTTTTATTATTTGTGATATGTTTAGATTTAGGATCAGGTCTGTACACTTATCTTATCCTTGATTTATTTATCGGATCACTCCCACTATATTAGGATACCTGCTCATAGTCTATTACCTTTCATACTCGGTATATTATTTTGTACTAATGCCCCATTGCATGAGGGTACTGTATTCATACATGTAGGTCCTAACAGACGACCCAGTAGACCTTCTGAGCAGCAGGATTGACTTTTATCTGATTGGCTAGCCCTTTTTCTCCGAAGCTGCCAGAGTTGGGAGGTTTGTTAGCATTTGTTGTCTATATTTTTATGGGTAGGCTGGGGACATGTACCGCCAATCTTTACTACTCTTAGAGGCTTAAAGACTAGTCTGTGGGGTTTATAGCTACGTTATGTCCATAATGGCCTAGTTTTTTTGGTTTGCTGAAGCTTGTTAGTTGTTTGATGTATTGTCTTGATATATACCTGTTTTCAATTTCGGTATAGAGATCATGGTGTCCTCGATGGCCCAATCAGAACTTTTGTGCTAGTTGGCTATTCCTTATATGAACTCTTGGGAGTAGCTGTTTCTTTTATAGATCTGTTGATAGGGGCCTTACCGGCCGTGGGATTAATTTTAAGACGAAATATACTTTTTTGTTTTCTTAATTGCGTGTGGTTGTCATGCGCTAGTAGCAAATGGTTCAGTAGAGTCGGTTCAACCATGAGTTTTGGCATTAGGATCCAGTTGCTCCGCTTGAATCTGGGGCGTGACACATATCCCATCCCGAGTCTGCATCATAGGCTGCCCTTACAAAGGAGAGTGACATCATGGTGATGTCTGCCCTCTTTGTCGATTCCGTGCCACCATCGAACTGTTCCCGTGCCGCTGGGAAGCGCCCCCGCTCCGTTCGTATTTCTGATGATGCTGAGGCTAAGAGATTGAGAAAGAAGGAGCACCAGCGGTTAGAGGAGGCTAGGTGGGCGTCGTTACTAGAGGAGGAGGTGAGACAGCAGCGGGCCAGAGAGATAGGTGTTGGACCATCCGCTAGTGTGAACACTACTGAGGGTGCTTAGATAGTTTATGGGAGTGCTACTAATGGCTTTCCTAGTGTTGATCTAGCGGGCACCGGGAAACCGGACCCACCCACTTCTTGAGATGTCTTCGGCGCATATGCGCCACAGGTTTGCTTCACTCTTTGTTTTACCTTTGTTTTTGTGCATTGGGGACAATTGCACTTTATTTTGTTGGGAGTGGGATAAATTGATTGTGAGTGATAGGATGAAGTCTAAGTAACCCAACTCATAATCCTCTCTTGGGGTTTTCTTACCTGTGTTCTTGCCCCCCAAGAGACTGTTTTAAATTATGTTGAACTGGCATGTTTAGGAATGTATGTGTAGAAGTAACTTGAAAAATGGAAGCACGATGGCATAAAAAGCATGAAAAAAAATCTCCGTCCAAAAAGTGTGAAATGTGCTAGATATTTAGACTTGATAAGTTGAATATGCTGGATCTCAATGTGACATGATAAGGAACCAATTTGACCTCATGACTTAAGCTAAAGCTTGAACTGGGTAATCGAATAATCTGATAATGAAACAATGTGTCGAGTGTGTGTGCGGAAAGCTTGAATGTTCAGATAGTGTGTGCCAATCTAGAACTTTCCCCGTTGGTCCTGCTAAGTTAATCTATGCTATAAGTTAGGAAATGATCATAGGCCCTTATTCAAATAAGTCCACTCAAGCCTAGAATGATTCCAACCAAATGAAATTAATGTTCCCTTTTATCCAAATGTTTGAGCCTTATATAGACCACTTCTCTCAATTCACCTAACTCACCTTCCCTAAAATAATTGTTTTGGCCTCGGTCCCTCTTTGGACATGTGCACATTAACTTAGGCAAAATCCTAAGTTGAGGGTGGCTAATTCAAAAGTTACCTGGATCTTGGCCCTGGTCCGACATTGGATATTGTGCACCTCAACTCATGCTAAACACATATGTTGAGGGTGGCTGTGAAAAAGGAACCCGAAGAAAAAGGGTATGAAAAGAGTTTTGCGTTGAAGAAAGAAATGGAAAAGAAAAAGATGTGACTATGTGCAAAAGAAGCAAAAAGATGAAAAGACAAAAGTGTTGAAAAAAGTAAAGAAAAATAAATTGAAAGAAAAAGAAGAAAGTGAAAAATAAGAGCAATAAAGCCAAAAGTCACATCTGTGCTGAAGAAAATCAAGAGAAAGAAAATACAATGAAAGGATCTCAAAAATAGGTTGAGTAAAGAGGTTAAAAGCCAATGTAATGTCAAGGAGAGCAGAAAGTCACTAAAAAGTACCCCAAATGTACCATACCTGACTGTGAGCCTACGTTACAAGCTAATAAAGTCCTATAGTGATCCTAGCAACTAGTTTGGAGAGTCTAAGGAGTAAAAGGGCAAGCCTATGGTATTGAACACTAACTGTACTTGAAGTCACTTCTGAGCGTGAGTGTTGAATGAATCCTAAAAACTTGAAAGGCATATCTATTGTGTGTGAAAAAAGATTTCTTTTGAAGTGAGGTCACTACTTACATTGTTAGAGTATTTGATACCTTGGTGATTGTAAAAGGTGTATGTTGAAATGTTTGTTGGTTGATCTATGTCATGTTTTGATCCGTATGAGTTAGGTTGTTGAGTCTAAATGAAGAGATTTATACTAAGGAAATAGGATGGATTGAAAAGGCCACGTGATTGCTTGAGTTTGTATGTCTGCTTCTACAGAAGTGTTGTTTTGACTTTTACTGTGTCGCTTGAGGACAAACAACAAGTTTAAGTTGAGGGTGTTGATGTACCATGATTTTACGGTATTTTTGATGTATTTCACTTAGAAGTTGTGTGTGTCTATGTAACGGCCCGAAAACTAGTAGACCAAACTAGAGCCTCTAGCTAGGGTTCTGAGGTTTGATGTATGTGTATTAGAGTCGTGGGCGAGCCTTTAGTGGTTGAACGTCAAGCCACGTCTTACACCTCGTGATCTTATAGACGTTCTAGGACTTAGTATGTGAGGTTGTCAAGCCTAGGAAGCGGACAAGGGCCTAAGCTATCAAGGAAGTGTGAAGGAGAACTTGTTCTTCTTTGGGCCTTGTTGGCGATTGGGCATCATGATCACCCAAGTGACTTGGAGATGTGCCAAAGTGCACTTGGGGTCGCCAAGTGGGCTGTTCCCTTGGCCTAGGTTCTGGAAATTTGTGCGAGCTAAGTCGGGGCTCGCTGGTTGGATTGGCAATAAACCCAATATACCCCTCCATCACCTAGTGAGATGCCCTTTTAGGGAGCCTACTGGAAATATAGGCGACCCATGGGCCCATTAGGTGTGTCGCCTAGTGCCCTTGGCGAGCCAAGGGGTGAAAAGGGAGAGGTAAGTCGTGAAGACTAGTAAGTTTTAGGTTGAAACTTTAAGGGTCCTTAGTTCTTTTCCAAAGTTGACCCTACATTATTTTATTCCCTTCCAAGCAAGTGTATAAGCTCATTAGAGCTAAGATTCCCTCAATTATGTCATTCTCCCTAGAATCCAAAGAAAACCCAACTTCATCCCCTCCAAAGAATATTTCTCTCTCGAGAAACCTCCATTGAAGAAGAAGCTAGAACTTGAAGCTAAGGTCAAGAACAAAGGCTCCATTGCTAAAGGATTGTGTAGGGATTTGATTAAAGGTATGTTTAAATTTTCATATTTGGAGTCCCCTAGAATTTCCCCTAATTTGTGAAGAAGAACCCCAACCTAAGCTACGGTTACTTCCAAAGTGAGGGTTTTAGATGGGTATGATTCCACTTGGTTGGATAATACTTATATATGATTAATTTAGCGTTGATTCATGATATTATGAATAATTTTTGTGAATTCCATGATTAACCCTAGAAATCAAAGTATGTGGTTTATGCCTTTTGATGAGAAACTGATGATTCTTGATAGATTCTTTAGAATTGTTATCATGTATAGAATTTAGTCAAGAATAATAATATGAAATCATGAATTGAACTAGAATTATGAATATATGATATACCATGAATTGTAATGATAGAATTTTGGACTTTATGATGAATTATGCATAGAATTGCCTATGATTAAGGCTTGTGACTAATATGTCTTGTGATCTAGTCTAGTAAGATGATTGTGGAGTAAAGCTTGATAGTAGGGCTTGAAATCATAATGTTGATCACTAGGGCTTATAGAATAGGTTTAATATGATTAGTAGCTTGCATATAAATGATACATTGGAGGTTAGAGTTGTTGTTGAAGGCTTTTACCCACATGACCTATCTTGTACAAAATGAATGCATGTATGTAGACTGTGAAAGGTCTTCTCACATAGAATGATTCTAGAATGAAAGGTTAATCACCTAAAGTGAATCAAAGCATGTTAGAATATAATATCTTGAAGTTGTGATATATGGCCCCTTTATGTATAGCTTGCTTATGTAGTATGAATTAGAAGTACTCATGGTATCTTGGGATTGAGGAACCATACTCTCGTAAGATTAGCTTGAGTTAGCATTTCAAGGATGCTTTTCATGGTAGCTTGAATTAGCATTTGTGGGATGCTATTCATGGTAGCTTGCACTAGAGTAGGCATGGTAGCCTAGGATAGAGGATCTATACTCTCCTAAGGGTAGCTTGAACTAGCATTGCGAGGATGCTTTCATGGTATCTTGATTTGGTTAGGCCAAGACCATTTCATGGTATCTTAGGATTGAGGATTCATACTCTCCTAAGGATAGCTTTGTATTGAGGATTCATACTCTTCTAAGGATAGCTTAGGGTTGAGGGTTCATACTCCCCTAAGGGTAGCTTGCATCATATTGAATGTTGCATGGTAGCTAGGTTGGAATACTTGTATTCTCCCTTTGATAGCTTGGATTCCATGATAGTGTGTTTTCTAGGGTAGTTAGGTCTAGCCTAGTAGTATGCTATTATTTAATAGACTAGAATGATAAATAGTACGCATTGAGTAAGCTAGCCTAAAGAAGTACTTAGTGTGAGTGGTAGTATGGGATGTCATTCATACATGGCACAAGTATGACTTGAAGCTACTTATGAAGTGTCCTCTTGTGTGATTTATGCTTAGCTTGGGTTGTTGCTATAGTTGCCTTTCATGATATGATTGACTCAAGATGATAGTTCCTTGTCTTTATAAAGTAGTTAAAGAATGACACCTATGATTAGTAAGCATGAGTAGAGTGATATCAAGATATGCTTAGAGTGAGTGGTATTATGGGATGCCACTCATGCATTGCACAAGTGTTCCTTGAGGTTACTTAGGAGTATAAGTGCCTTTATGACATGAAAACGTAGGTCTTGACTATGAATGTGAACTAAGCCCAAGAATGAACAAAAATAGGTGCTTAGCTTGGATGGTATTATGGGATGCTATCCTTACCTTGCACAAGTATGCTTTGAGGTGGCTGGTGAAGTAGTTCTCTTGTAATATGAAAGACTAAGGTTGAAGTATGTAAATATGAAAACTCTAAGTAGAGGCTATGCCATGAATATGATTTATCTCCTATGCTCATTAGCTGTGTCTTATGTTGACTTGTGATGATATGATGCTTATGTTTGAGATTATGTTATTGTCTCTTATGCTTATGTCTTATGTTGACTAACCATTTTGGGTGCTCTTATGATGTTGTGCTAGCTTTCATACTTGGTACATTTTGTACTAAACACATATTGCCTACATTCTAATCAAATGTAGGGTTTCGGAGATTGAGTTCCTTTGAAGGCTAGGTTTCTAAGTAGCAAGAAGAGTTAAAGATTTTGGTGAGTCCTCATAGCTTCGAGGACAGACCCATTATTCCTTTATGTCATTTCCTTATGTTTTAGACATTGTATGGGCAGCGTCCCAAGTCTTTTATTCAAGAGTTTAATAGATGGTTTGAGAAAAAGTTTTAGTAAAGACTTTCGCTTGCTTATGAAAATATTTTCGATTGTATGGTATTAAAGAAGTTTTAAATTTTGCGTACTTTTCTAGTATCTTATGTTATGATTATGCTAAGGGATTGTATGAGACCCTTCAGGGTCAAGTACAACATGTTACGTCTAGGGTACCTTGGGTCGTGACAAACTTGGTAATCAGAGCACAAGGTTTAGAATGATTCTAGGATTGTCTCAAACCACGTCTAGTACGGTCTTGTTCAAAAATGTGAAGCACGCCACATTTATGAATAGGAGGTTATTGGATCTTTAGTAAATCTCACTTCTTCATTCTCTTAGTCGTGCCATAGAGTTTGGCTTTACTAGGCCCTTCTTCTAATACATGCCCTATAGTTTTTTCAGGGTATGGCTAATATGAGGGATAATGCTAGAATGGATGATGAAGACAATGGAGAACAAGAGGTTCCTCCCCAAGCTCCAAACCAAGCTCCACCTCAAGCTCCAAATGACCCTTCAATTGAGAATGTCACTCTTGCGGAGTTTAGGGCTTCTGTGCAATTATTGGCTCAAGCCTTGATGGCGCAAGCTAATATAGAAGTGGTGGCTCCGGCAAACCCAATAAGAGGGATGGGTGCTTCTAGGGTAAGGGATTTTTTGAGGATGAATCCTCCGGAGTTTAGTGGCTCCAAGATGGAAGAGGATCCAAATAGGTTCATAGAAGAGGTTTATAAGACACTTGCTATCATGGGGGTGACTTCTATAAAGAAAGCAGATCTAGCGGCTTACCAATTAAAAGATGTTTCCCAAATATGGTATGAGCAATGGAAAGATGATAGGCTAGTAAGAGCAGGCCCAAGAGAGTGGGCAATGTTCAAACTAGCCTTTCATGATAGGTTCTTTCCTCGGGAGTTGAGGGAGGCTAAGATAAAAGATTTCATCAATCTTAAGCAAGGTAACTTGAGTGTCACACAATATGCCTTGAAATTTACTCTTTTGTCTAAGTATGCTCCATCCATAGTGTCAAATCTGAGGGATAAGATGAATAGGTTTTTGTCGGGTGTGTCCGACATGGTAGCCAAAGAATGTCGTACGACAATGCTTGTTAATAATATGGATATAGCACGCCTCATGATTCATGCCGAACAAATGGAAGAAGAAAAACTCAAGGAAGCAAAATCTAGCGAGAAAAAGAGGTCTAGGATGGATGGTGATAAGTCCTTTCATGATGGGTCCGATGGACACGGTTGTTCTAGGAATCGACAAAGTTATCTAGACAAGGCTTTTCTAATGCTCCTAAGCATAAGGATGAGAGGGTGTCTACTTTTAGGCCAGAAGGGAAAAGTAATGAGTCCCTATGGCCCACTTGTACTAGGTGTGGTAAGAGGCATGAGGGTAGGTGTTTGGCTGGTAGAGAAGGTTGCTATAGTTATGGTGAGAGTGGCCACATGAAGAAAGATTGCCCAAAGGCAAAGGCTACAATAAGAGAGGCTAAGTAAGTTGCCTCTAGTGGTGGGGATGTTGACCCTCAAAAGAAAAATAGGTTTTATGCTCTCCAATCTAGAGATTGATCTTCTCATGTCCCTTCCGGTATGTGTTTCATGCTTTAGTAAATTTCCGGACTTCTTGTCTTTTGTGACTTGTTATGATGAACTTGAAGTTGTCTCTTGTATGAATGATGCTTCATTGTTGCTTTATGTTATGAATTATGTTTATAAGAGTTTGTGTAGGCTTACTCCCAAGGGGGAGATAGTGTGCCTATCTAATAAGGCCATTATGTGATTGTATATTGCCATGATTTCCTTATATGCATTTTTTTCCTCATGTTGTAGTGCATTGAGTAGAGTTGCATATAGACTTCATGAGATGATTATATGAGCATGCTTTAGTTTGGAGTTGAAAGATTCCTCCTTAAATAAATGACTTTTGTGAGTAAGTTGCATTTAGGTTCCATGAATGTATGTTAAACATGTTTTAGCTTGGAGATGTTTGTTCCTCCTTGAAAAGGAATAGATATACCATTTCTTGCATTTTGGATTGTTAGATGTAGTTTCTATTCCCTTGTGTTGCATTGAGTATGTTTAGATTGGAGTTGAAGTTTTCCTCCTTGGTTGGGTGCATTTAGATGTATTGCACGCATGATGAGCTGCTAGTCTAGAGTCGTTTCCTGTAATAAGTGCTTAGAATCGTCATTCGAGGACGAATGTTCCTAAGGGGGAGATATTATAACACCCCTAAAACTAGTAGACCAAACTACAGCCTCTAGCTAGGGTTCTAAGATTTGATGTATGTGGATTATAGTCGTGGATGAGACTTCATGTGCATAGAATGAGGGGTTTAGTGGTTGAACGTCAAGGCACATCTTACACACCGTGATCTTATAGACTAACCTAGGACTTAGTATGTGGGGTTGTCAAGCCTAGGAAGCCGGCAAGGGCCTAAGCTATCAACAAAGAGTGAAGGAGAATTTCTTCTTCTTTGGGCCTTGTAGGCGATTGGGCAGCATGATCGCCCAACTGACTTGGCGATGGGCCAAAGTGCACTTGGGGTCGCCTAGTGGACTATCCCCTTGGCCTAGGTTCTGATAATTTGTGCGAGCTAAGTCGGGGCTCACCAGTTGGATTGGCGATTTGCCCAATAGACCCCTTCATTGCCTAATGAGCTGCCCTTTTAGGGAGCCTACTGGAAATTTAGGTGAGCAAAGGGCCCATTAGGCGTGTCGCCTAGTGCCCTTCACGAGCCAAGGTGTGCAAAGGGCGAGGTAAGTCGTGAAGACTAGTAAGTTTTGGGTTGAAACTCTACGCGTCCTTAGTTCTTTTCCAAAGTTGACCGTACATTATTTTATTCCCTTCCTAGCAAGTATATATGCTCATTAGACCTAAGTTTCCCTCAATTAAGTCATTCTCCCGAGAATCCAAAGAAAACCCAACTTCATCCCCTCCAAAGAATTGTTTAGCCTTTCATCTATGGGTTCTTCCACCCATAGTCTCTCCTAGAATTTCCCCTAATTTGTGAAGAAGAACCCTAACCTAAGCTAGGGTTACTTCCAAAGTGTGGGTTTTAGATGTGTTTGATTCCAATTGGTTGGATAATACTTATATATGATTAATTTAGTGTTGATTCATGATATTATAAAGATTTTATTTGAATTCCATGATTAACCCTAGAAATCAAAGTATGTGGGTTTATGCCTTTCGATAAGAAATTGATGATTCTTGATATATTCTTTAGAATTATTATCATGTATAGAACTTAGTCAAGAATAAGAATATGAAATCATGAATTGAACTAGAATTATGAATGTATAATAGACCATGAATTGTAATGATAGAATTTGGGATTTTATGATGAATTATGCATAGAATTGCCTATGATTAAGGCTAGTGACTAATATGTCTTGTGATCTAGTCTAGTAAGATGATTGTGGAGTAAATATTGATAGTAGGTCTTGAAATCATAATTTTGATCACTAGGGCTTATAGAATAAGTTTAATATGATGAGTAGCTTACATATAAATGATACACTAGAGGTTAGATTTGTTGTGGAAGGTTTTTACCCACATGACCTATCTTGTACTAAATGGATGCATGTATGTAGAATGTTAAAGGTCTTCTCACATAGAATGATTCTAGAATGAAAGGTTAATCACCTAAAATGAATCAAATCATGTCAGAATAGAATAGCTTGAAGTTGTGATATATGGCCCCTTTATGTATTGCTTGCTTATGTAGCATGACTTAGAAGTTCTCATGGTAGCTTGGGATTGAGGAACCATACTCTCCTAAGATTAGCTTTAGTTAGCATTGCAAGGATGTTTTCCATGGTAGCTTGAACTAGCATTGCAAAGATGCATTCATGGTTGCTTGCACTAGAGTAGGCATAGTAGCTTAGGATTGAGAACCTACACTCACCTAAGGGTAGCTTGAACTAGCATTGCAAGGATGCTTTCATGGTAGCTTGATTTGGTTAGGCCAAGACCATTTCATTGTAGCTTAGGATTGAGGATTCATACTCTCCTAGGGATAACTTAGAATTTTGGGATTATACTCTCCTAAGGATAGCTTAGGGTTGAGGCTTCATACTCCCATAAGGGTAGTTTGCATCATATTGAATGTTGCATGGTAGCTAGGTTTGGATACTTGTATTCTTCCTTGGATAGCTTGGATTGCATAATAGTATGTCTTCAATGGTAGTTAGGTCTACCCTAGATGTGTGCTATTCTTTGATAGTCTAGAATAATAAACAGTAATCATTGAGTGAGCTAGCCTAAAGAAGTACTTAGTGTGAGTGTTAGTATGGGATGCCATTCATACATGGCACAAATATGACTTGAAGCTATTTATGAAGTGTCCTCTTATGTGATCTATGCTTAGCTTGGATTGTTTCTATAGTTACCTTCCATGACATGATTGACTCAAGATGATAGGTCCTTGTGTTTATGAAGTAGGTCAGGAAATAAGCTTAGAGTGCAGTTGATAGAGATGAAAGTTAAAATTTTGCAGAATGAGCAACCCACGGAGTGACCAACGGACCGTATGTCCTTTGACGGTGTGTCGTTGGGCAGGCGTAGGTGCAGCATCATGGAATTGTGACTAAGGATGGAACTACGAAGTGACTGAAGGAACTTAGGTTGAACCACGGACCATCCTGCACATCCGTCGAATTGGTTCAGAGAGTTGAAGTTGAAGTTCTAGTACTTGATGAAAAATCCTAAGTGTGGAGCCACGGAAGAGGACTCACACACCGTAGGTCGACCCATAGTCCGTCCTGCACGTCTGTCGTTGATTATCTGTGAGTGAAAGTTCTAGTAAGTGTTAAAAAATTGCTAAGTGTTGAACCACGAAGGGTGACCTACAGACCGTAGGTCGACCCACTGTCCGTAGGTCGTGTCATCGACAGAAATCGCATCCAAACTGCTTATTTCCTTGTTTTGTTTCATTTTTGTTTACGACAAGTTTTTCTATAAATAGGGTATGTAAACCTCATGTTTGGGGGTTTGACATTATTGTTTACTTTAGTTCGTGGTATTTTGTGGAATTAACTTGCAACTTTAGCAATTTGATTTCTAGATTTCGTTTTACAAGATTTTGGCTTTGAAATTCAATTGGAGATTTCAGGTTTCTTCTACTCTAATCGTAAGTTAATGAATTCTCTTTATCAAAACATGAATAGTGTTCTTTCAAGCATGAGTAGCTAAATCCACAACTAGGGTTGTGGGAACCATGAACAATTAAAAATGTATGAATAATAATTAAGTAATTCTTGAATAGTGTTGATGCATGTATTGATAATTCTTTCGCTTAAAAGTCCCTTTAACGAAGGCACGCATTAGAACTTGCCTCGTTGCTACTTGCCAGACAAAGGAGGTAGTTAATGAGAAAAGAATTAATAGCAGAGATTTAGTGGATGCTATCTAATAGTCTAATGTCAATTGGGGCAAGGGTGAAAACTAAGCCATACATTGATGTGATGTGTAATATGAGGTAAATGTAAGGGTTAGTAAATTATACAATCGCAGCCGGACCAAGGTGCGTAGTGAAATTCCTTATTTGGAGGACCAATCACTTAGGGATACCTATCTTACCAACTTTTCATGTAAAACACTAGGAAAGAATTACTATTATTAGGATTACCATGTTAAATGCTTATGGGGAACACATACACCCTAGTTTCTATTTTATATTGATAATCAAAAGTTGGAATCCTGCTCACTTGTTACTTGATCAACAATTGGTTATTTGCTAACACAAACCTCCCCCCCCCCCGCCCTTTAATTACTTGTCTCGGAAATAGCTTGACTAAACGGATATAATAATGAGTGAAGTTTAAGTTTGGACCATACTCCTAGTGGGGTCGACCCAACCTATAAGTTAGGTTCTTTATTTGACGACGACTGCTTATAATTCTTTAGGGAGGTGTAATTTGACCAAAAATCAAATGGTTGGATGTTGGATTCATATACCCCATCATAGATAGTAGTTGGGTCTGCCCTGTTTAGTGTGTACCTAAGAAATGTGGGATTACTGTGGTACCTAATGCAAAAAATGAGATTTTTCCGATGCGGCCAGTGATTGGATGAAGAGTATGCATGCAATACCGCAAATTGAATGCTTGGACATAAAATGATCACTTCCTGATGTCGTTCATAGATCAGATGCTGGATCGCCTTGCTGGTAAGGGTTGGTATGCTTTCTTGATGGGTATTCGGGTTACAATCAGATCTCCATAGCTCTGGAAGACCAAGAGAAGACCACCTTCACTTGTCCTTATGGGACTTTTGCCTTCAAAAGGATGCTATTTCGGTTGTGTAATGCTCCAGCGACTTTCGAGAGTTGCATGATGTCGATATTTTCAGATATGGTGGAGGACATTATTGAGGTATTTATGGATAATTTCTCTGTGGTAGGTGACTCGTTTTATGGTAGTTTGATGCATCTAACCGAGGTACTGAAATGGTGTGAAGAGTGCAATCTTGTGCTCAATTGGGAAAGTGTCACTTCACGGTTAAAGAGGGGATAGTTCTTCGTCATCGGATTTCTGAGAAGGGTATTGAGGTTGATAGAGCTAAAGTTGAGGTAATAGAAAAGCTTCCACCACCTATCTATGTTAAAGGTGTTAGAAGTTTTCTTGGGCATGCAGGCTTTTATTGGAGGTTTATCAAGGATTTCTCCAAAATTGCACACCCAATTATGCAAACTGCTCGAAAAGGAATGTAATTTTGATTTTGATGATGCTTGTCTAAGAGCATTTGGAGAGCTGAAAGCAAGGCTAGTTTCCGCACCTATCATTATTTCACCAGATTGGGGGCAACCATTTTAAGTGTTGCGTTATGCGAGTGGAGTGGCGCTTGGTGTGGTATTGGGATAGAGTTGAAAGAAGATTCTTCATCCAATTTACTATGCCAGCAAAGCTCTGAATGTTGCTCAAAAGAACTTAACAGTAACTGAACAGGAACTCCTTGTCGTCGTTTTCGCATTCGAGAAATTTCTATCCTACTTGCTTGGTACTATGGTCATAGTGCATACTGACCATTCTGCATTGAGGTATCTGATGGCTAAAAAGGATGCAAAATCGAGGTTGATTAGATGAGTATTTTGCTACAAGAGTTTGATTTTGAGGTGAAAGATAGAAAGGGGACAGAAAATCAAGTTGTCGATCATTTGTCCAGATTAGAGGAGGAAGTTTTGCTCAAGTTAGTAGATGGGGCTGAAATTAATGATGCATTCCCACACGAACAGGTATTGGCTGCTTCATTTGATTTCCTTGGTTCGCAGATTTTGCTAAATAATTGGCAAGCGATTTGGTTCCATCGGATTTGTCATTTCACCAAAGGAAAAAGTTTAGCATGATATAAAGAAGTTCTTTTGGGATGAGCCTTACTTGTTTTGTATTTGTGCTGATGGGATTATTCGTCGCTGTGTGCCCGAGATTGAGATGATGAGTATACTAGAGGCGTGTCATTCATTGCCTGTTGGTGGGCATTATAGTGGTATTTGGACTGCTCATAAAATCATGCAGTGTGGGTATTACTGGCCTACCATCCACCAAGATGCTCATGATTTTGCCAAGTCTTATGACCGTTGCCAAAGAGAAAGAGGAATTTAAAGAGGCAAGAGCTACCTATGAATCTGATATTGGTGATTGAGTTATTTCATATTTGGGGCCTTGACTTCATGGGTCCATTTGTCAGTTCACATGGGATGAAGTATATTCTTGGTGCGGTTGACTATGTATCGAAATGGGTGGAAGCAGTTGCACTTTCAAACAATGAGGGTAAGAGTGTCACCACATTCCTGGAAAAGATTATCTTCTCCAGATTTTGGTACACCTAGGGCAATTATCAGCGATGGAGGTTCTCACTTTTGTAATAAGTTGTTGAAGGCGTTGCTAGAGAAATATGGAGTTCTTCACGATGTAGCTACTCCTTACCATCCGTTGTCTAGTGGGCAGGTTGAAGTGTCAAAAAGAGAGATAAAGTAAATCCTTGCAAAGACTGTGAACGCCAATAGAACGGACTGGTCAAGAAGACTTGATGATGCTCTATGGACATATCGCACCACATTCAAGACTCCCATAGGTATGTCCCCCTACCAACTTGTATATGGGAAGTCATGCCATTTGCTGGTAGAGCTAGAGCATAAGGCCATGTGGGCGCTAAAGAAGTTGAATTTTGATTGGGGCGCCGCATCGAGTCAAAGAGTTAATGACATGAATGTGCTTGATGAATTTCGCCTAAAAGCATATGAAAGTTCAGCCTTGTACAAGGAGAACATGAAGAAGTATCATGATCAAAAGATTGAAAAGCGTGAATTTATCGTGGGTGATCTGGTGTTTTTATTCAACTTAAGGTTGTTCTTGTTTCCTTGCAAGCTCAAGTCCAAGTGGACTGGGCCATTCAGAGTCACTCAAGTATTTCCACATAGAGTGGTCGAGCTCGAGAACAAAAGGAGAACAAGGTTCAAAGTGAACGGGCAAAGAATCAAGGTCTACATGGGGAAGTTGGAGAGTGTCCAAGAAGTGATAGAGGTCTACTATCTTAATGAGGTGTCTGTATCGTACCGCGACGTTAAATCAAGCGCTGCTTGGGAGGCAACCCAAGATGTACAATCTAGCCAACTATAGATTTTTCTTTTCGATATAGGAGTTTTCTTCTTTTATTTTAATTTTTGTAACTCTTTAGATAGGTGTTTTATTTTTGTATTAGTGGTGGCTAGATATAGAATAGGGTCCGTGTCTAAAAAACTATCCAAAAAATGTAAAAAAGAAAGTCCTAATGGTTGCTGCGTAAGTAAGGACGAAAGGCAAAATATGAAGAAAAAACAATTGTGCAGTGGTCTACGGACCCTATCCACGGTCCGTAGGTCGACCCACGGACCGTTGACGGGGTCTCGTGGGTCCAAAATTAGGGTTTTGCCGACCCAATCTGGACTCCTTTTAAATAAAACCCTTTTATTTTAAACACTTCCTATGTCCATATCTTTCCTCCAGCAGTTTTTCAACCTTCTAAATCCCTCCTAATCACTCTCATAACTCCCATATCACCCCCCCCCCTTCAAGAACCTTCCCAGATCCCATAATCCTCTTATGCTCTCCAAAATCACCACATCTTCTCCTTGAAGAGATCTCACAGTTTGGGTTCGGTGTCCACGGTGGTTTAGGAGTATTCACAGTCGATCACACACTCAGCATTGTTTTTTATTTGTAAGGTAAGTTGATTTCTCCCAAACTTTGAACATTTTCATAGTTTTAATATGAAATCACAACAATGAACTTGACCTTGGGTTGTTAATTTCATGTTTGAATGTTTAATTAGAAGCAAGAAACACCCTTGGTATGATGGTAAGTGAGTGTGTAGTTAATCTAAACTGATTATTTCAAGTTAAAAGGTCTAATTGGATGTTTTGACTACGGGTTCGTAGTTTGGTACTCTTAAAAAGTTGAATTATGTGTATTCGGAACCCTAAGGATGATAAACTACCATATATTGTGTTGAAATGCATGATTAGATAAAATTTGAATGTAGAATTGTTAATGTTATGGCTTGAAATTGAGTCAAGTTCTGAAACCTGGCACAAAACTGACCCACGACTCCCCGTCCACGGACCGAAGGTCTAGTCCTTGGGCCAGTTGCACACAAAGTTTTCACTAAGTATCGAACCACGGTGTGGATTACGGTCCGTCGTTCCATCAACAAACCGTTCTACACATCTGTGGTTCCCACATCAGAGACCCAATTTTGGGTACTCTGACCTACAGAGGGGACCCATGGACCGTCGTTCCATCGACGAACCGTAGGTGCCCACCGTGGGTTGACAGTTCAGCTACTTTCCATATTTTTTTTAGTTTTCTGTTTTGGTTCGTTTCTTGTTCTAAAATTCTTCTGTGTATTTTATTGTCTTGTTTTGGTACTAACTAAGCTTCCACAGGTACCATGGATCCTAAGCAAGCTCCCATATACGCCGCAAAGTGCAAGTCCAAGTCTGTAGCACCTTCTCGACGTCTGATCGTTGAGTATGATGATGAGTACATTCCTCCAGCCACCAGGACCTCCCCTACTACTCCCCTCACTACACAGAACAGATCCTAGCTGGTGAGTTCTGACGAGGTGATTGCCCCCCAGTCTGAGGAGGGGGCCACTCCGATCGGCTTACAGGATGACTCTGAGTCGCAGTCTGGCTCAGGTTTAAGCGGCAACACTGCCTCCTCTTCTGAGGCTGATAGTATGGGCGACATTCCAGTGCCCCCCAGTTATGAGCCTGCACCTGTCGCTATGGATCAAAACAGCTGGTGCATGATAGGCCAATTCCAGATATACACAGATGCTCGCATGTTCAATGAGCACGAGAAGATGACCAGACTTGTCACAGAGGAGCTTCATGTTCTCACAAGCAGCCTCCACACCGCTCCTATCATCCACGAGCTTTCCCAGAGGCACATATGTGAATGGATGGCACGGAGCCTAGGGTCCTACAGCGAGGAGATAGTTCAGGCTCTATGCTTCCTATGCGGCCACTGTGAAGAACTCCATCTCCAAATGGGCTAAGCCCGTCACTCAGCCTCCACTCTAGACAACCTTAGTGTGGAGCTTTCTAGTTGATTTATTAGTGGTCACTCTCTGCAGGTTGATCTATGGCCTGGACCACACTCTGCCCATAAATACAGCAGAGTTCGACTATCGGATGGGTATCATTCAGAGCGGGGCATTTCAGAGGAATGCCGATCAAAGGGAGTCCCTTGTGAGACAGCTGGCACGATAGATTGCTATGGATAGAGTCTCTCCATAGGTGGCCTCTTCTGCATGATTTCAGCACTCATCACCATCAACTGCATTCCAGGCTTATTTTGTGCAAACATAATACAAAACACATTATTTTTAAGACAATATGGCTATAGACACACAGAACTTCTAAGTGAATTGCATCAAAAATATTGTAAACTCATGCTATATCAGCACCCTCAACTTAAACTTCTTGTTTGTCCTCAAGCGACACACTAAAACTCTAAACCACACCTGTGTAGAAGCATTAATACAAACTTAATCAATCACAAGGCCTTTTCAATCCATCTTATTTCCTTAGTGCAAATCTCTTCATTTAGACTCAACAAGCTAACTCATACTAATCAAAACATAACATAGATCAACCAACAGACATCACAACATACAACTTTTACAACCACCAAGGTACCAATTCTCCAATAATGTAACTAGTGCCCTCACTTCAAAATAAATCCTTTTTCACACACAATGGATATGCCTTTCAAGGTTTTAGGATTCATTCAACACTCATGCTCAGAATTGACTTTAAGTACAGTTAGTGCTCAATACCATAGGCTTGCCCTTATTTTTACTACTTAGACTCTCTAAACTAGTTTCTAGGATCACTATAGGACTTTATTAGCTTATAACATAGGCTCCGAGTAAGGTATGGTACATTTGGGTACTTTTTAGTGACTTTCTGCCCTCATTGACATTACATTGGTTTTTTTCCTCTTTTCTCAGCCTATTCTTGACATCCTGTCATTGTAGTTTCTTTCCCTTGACTTTTTCAGCACAAATGTGACTTTTGGCTTTATTGCTTTTATTTTTCACCTTCTTCTTTTTCTTTCACTTTGTTTTTATTTATTTTTTTCAGCACTTTTGTCTTTTCATCTTTTTTTTCTTCTTTTGCACATAGTCACAGCTCTTTCTTTTCTGTTTCTCTCTTTAACACAAAAAAATTTTCATACCCTTTCTCTTTCGGTTTCCTTTTTCACAGCCACCCTCAACTTATGTGTTTAGCATGAGTTGAGGTGCACAATATATGATGTCGGACCAGGGGCAAGATCATGGAAACTTTTGAATTAGCCACCCTCAACTTAGGCTTTTGGCCTAAGTCAAGGTGCACATGTCCAAGGAAAGACCGGGGCCAAAATAGTTATTTTAGGGAGGGTGAGTTAGGTGAATTGACAGAAGTGGTCTATATTAGGCTCAAACATTTGGATCAAAGGGAACATTGATTTCATTTGGTTGGATCATTTTAGGCTTGAGTAGACTTATTTGAACAAGGGCCAATGATCATTTCCTAACTTCTAGCCTAGATTATCATAGCAGGACCAATGGGGCAAGTTCTAGATTGGCACACATTGTATGAACATTCAAGCTTTCCTCACACACACTCGGCACATTGTTTCATTATTAGATTATTCGATTGCCCAGTTAAAGTTTTAGCTTCAGTCATGAGGTCAAATCGGTTCCTTATCATGTCACATTGAGATCCAGCACATTCAACTTATCAAGCCTAAAGATCTAGCACATTTCACATTTTTTGGACGGGGATCATTTTTTCATGCTTTTTATGCCATGATGCTTCCATTTTTCAAGTTTCTTCTACACATACATTCCTAAACATGCCGGTTCAACAGAAATTAAAATAGTCTCTTGGGGGAAAATAGCACATGTAAGAAAATCCCAGGAGAGGATTATGAGTTGGGTTACTCAGACTTCACCCTATCACTCACAATCCATTTACCCCACCCCTAACAAAATAAAGTACAATTGTCCCCAATGCACAAAAACAAAGGTAAAAAAGAGAGTGAAGCAAACCTGTTGCGCATATGCGCTTAAGACATCTCAAGAAGCGGGTGGGTCCGGTTTCCCAGAGCTCGCTATATCAACACTAGGAACACCATCAGTAGCGCTCCTACCAACTATCTCAGCACCCTCAGTAGTGCTCACACTGGAGAATGGGCCAACACCTATATCCCTGGCCCGCTTCTGTCTCATCTCCTCCTCTAGTAACGATGCCCTTGTGGCCTCCTCCAACTGCTGGTGATCCATCTTTCTCAATCTCGGAGCCTCAGCATCATCTGAAGTACGAGCGGAGCAGGGCGCTTCCCAGCGACACAGGAAAAATCCGGTGGTGATATATAATTGCCAAACAAGGCAGACATCACCATGGTAGCATCCTCATGTGTAGGGGCAGCCACTGGTACATACACTCAGGAGGGGCTAGGAGGGTATCAAGATGGGCACGAAGGTTGGCCATCTCTGTCTGGAAGATAGATAAATTAATAATTGGGGTCGGCCTCTCCTAGACTCGCAACTGGAACACGTCTAGATGCTTATGAACAGCCTGAGTCTTTTGGTCCATCAACTTCTATATCTTGGCTTCAGACTGCTCAATAGAACACTGCATCCACGGCCTAATGTGTTGTAGCAGTGTGGCCATATGTGTCTCCAACTTTAGAACTCGAGCTAGAGGAACGGGACTGGACCCAGAAGAGGGAGTGTCTTGAGAGAGCTCAGGGGCTGACTAGTGGACGATGACAAAGGAGCCTGGGCATCCGCTTTAGGGGCTGGAGGGGTAGTATCATCAACCTGTATCTACTCCACATCTGCAGCAAGATCATCTTCCAGTGGTGGTACCTCAACCTATGGCTCCATACGAGGTACAGCTACATTGGCATCATCTCGAATGAGGCCGATATCCAGAATCTTGGTTGAATTAAGCAACTTGTCACAATGCCACACTGGAACAGACGAATCTTGGCATAGCTGGAAGATGAGGCATGGGAAGGGCAAGGTGGTGGTGGCCTTGAAGGCCCTCTCATGGATCTCTGCATTCAATATGCAAGCAAAGTCTATCTCAAGCCCCACTACCATAGTTGTAACCATCACTGCTTGGTCCCACGTGACCGCATTATCTACCTGAGTAGGGGACAAACGATTCCGCAGAAGCAACCAGAAGAATTTTGCAGTGAAGCTCAGTGTCGCCTTCTTGATAACCAAGCTAGGAGTCTGGACCCATTCAGCTCACTCTCCATCCGTAGCAATCTATTGTGCCAGCCATCTCACAAGGGACTCTCTTTGATCGACATTCCTCTGAAATGCCCTTCTCTAAATGATGTTCATCCGATAGTCCAACTCTACTATATTTATGGGTAGAGTGTGGTCTGGGCCATAGATAAACCTTCGGAGAGTGACCTATGATATATCAACTAGAAGGCCCCACACTAAGGTGGACTCGAGTGGAGGTTGAGTGGCGGGCTTAGCCCGTTTGGAGATGGAGTTCCTCACGGTGGCCACACAGGAAGCATAGAACTCCTGGACTATCTCATCGATGTAGGACCCTGGGTGCCGTGCCATCCATTCACATCTGTGCCTCCAGAAAATCTTGTGGATGACAGGAGTGGTGTGGAGGCTGCCTGTTAGGACACAACGCTCCTCTGTGACAAGTTTATCCATCTACTCGTGCTCATTCAACATGCGAGTATATGTGTATATTTGGTATTGGCATGTCACGCACCACTTGTTTGGCTCTGTAGAAACTGGTGCAGGCTCAGAACTGGGGGTACTAGAATGTCGCCCGTACTATCTGCGTCAGAAGAGGAGGCGTTGCTGTCGAGGAATACAACCTTTAGATTAAGGTTAACTACATTATTGAACTTTAGTCAAGTATTTACTAATTTTGCATTTTCTTTTGTTTTTGTTTTCTAGAGGTTTATACTCTAGTGTATTCCAAGTACACGGCGTCGAGGTGAACCATTGAACCCCTACAATCCTGAGTTGAGCAAAACTTTGCAAAAAATGAATAATCAAGGGGTCTAAATCAATCCAATCGGAGAGAATCTAGATGATGGAGTACAATTGCAGCATCCTAGGGTTGTTAATGTGCAAGCTCAGGTTCATAGTGGAAATCTTATCGGAGATGCAGAGAGAGTGTAGAATCCGCCAGCAGCGAGGTTGCGTGATAACTACAAGGTTGACTTCAATATAGTTGAACCAAAAGGGACCCATTATTCTTCCTCCTCTACCTCCAGGGGATACGTTTGTGGTGACCAGAAGTCTTATACAGATGCTTACAGCGAGAGGGTTGTTTTCAGGGCTAGCTTTGGAAGATCCTTATGGTCACATGGCTAAATTGAGAAGTATATGTAAGATTTGTGTGGGGCAAGCGGAGTTGGATATAGATGTCATAGGGTTGAGAGTCTTCCCTCTATCATTGACCAGTGATTCTGCGGTGTGGTTTGCTGAGCTTTCATATAATTCAATTCATACATGGGACCAATTGCATCGAGTATTCATGGTGAAGTATTTCCCAGTGTCCAAGAAGCTTACCCACATGGACAAGTTGAATAATTTCGTGGCAATACCTAGAGATTCTGCGAGCAGTTCTTGGGATAGGTTCACTCCGTTCATCAGAAGTGTTTCGAATCACCGCATAGATGACGAGTCATTGAAGGAATATTTCTATATAGGGTAGGATGACAATGGAAAGGCTATGCTAGATACTATCGCTGGAGGATCCTATGGTGAGTGAACGTTTGAGGAGATCGCTGAAAAATTAAAGATTTCCCAAAATATTAAGGCATGCAGAACTAGTAAAGCTAATACTGGAAGAAGCACATTCGTTGTTCAAGCCGCACCAGATCAATCTAGTGATGATATTCATGAGTAGATGGCTTAGATGAGGACAGAACTTGGGTTGGTATTAAAGCATGTGAGTGGAAATGCAGAGAAGGTGAATGTGGTAAATTACCTAACTAGAACTCCACCAACACCAATTGAGGAATGTTACTATGAAGAGGATGCGTATTTGGTGAATGATCAGACGGGGGGTTTCCAAGCAAACGCCCAAGGTTACAACTTGGATAATTGGCTCCAAGGTCAAGGAAACCAAGGTCAGAACTATGGAAACTACAATCGAGAGGTAAACTAGGTTTGGGATGGGAACTACAATCACGATAACAACTATGGCAACAAAAATGAGAGAGTTGGGCCTTATGTTCCACCTGCAAATCGGGAATCTGGCCATAGAGAAGTTAGGGGTAGTATGTCACACATTGAGGATATGATGCAGAAGATGATGAAGAGGTTTGATGCAACTGATAAGAATGTGAAAGAGATATGAAACGACTTGTCTGGAATAGGTCAAGAAGATGATCCCCATGCAGTGTCGATCAAGCAACTTGACCAACAGTTTAATTAGTTGTCCACTACGGTGAACCTACATCATCCTGTCACCTTGCCTAGCAAACCCATCCAGAATTTGAAAAATGATTAGCATTGTATGGAAGTCACTACTCGAGGAGGTGAACATACAATTGATCCCCCTATGCCGTCTGAGGTTGAAAATGTGGTAGAAAGAGATGAGGATGAGACCGAGGTTACTGGAGAGTCTAATAATGCCATAGAGAAGGAAGTGGAGGTGACAGAAAAAGTTGTTCTCATGCCTAGACCTCCACCGCCATTCCCACGGAGATTTGTGAAGAATACCGAAGAAAGAAATTACCGCAGGTTCATTACTATGTTGAAACAACTTTCCATCAATGTTCCGTTGATAGAAGCTTTGGAGCAAATGCCTGGGTATGCCATGTTTATGAAGGATTTGGTGACCAAAAAAGGGTCGTCAGTTTTGAGAATGATGAGAGGTTGCAACATTGCAGTGCTATTGCTACTAGGTCACTTGTGCAGAAGAAAGAGGATCCTGGTGCTGTCACTATTCCTTGTACCATTGGATTGTTGCATTTTGCAAAGGCGTTGTGTGATTTGGGTGCTAGCATTAATCTGATGTCATTGTCTATCTACAAGAAGTTGGGCTTAAGGGCTCCAAATCTAACTGCGATGCAACTACTCATGGCCGATAGAACTGTGAAGAAGCCTGTTGATGTTCTCCAAGATGTCCTTGTGAAAGTGGAGTCGTTCATTCTTTCGACGGATTTGGTGATACTTGATTGTGAGGTTGATTTTGAGGTTCCCATCATCTTAGGGAGACCATTCCTTAATACTGGGTGTGCCTTGGTCGATATGGAGAGAGGGCAGATGAAGTTCTGATTGAATAATAAAGAGGTAACTTTCAATATATGTAGGTCTATGAAGCAGGAAAGCGATCTCAAGTCAGTATCAGTGGTGAATCATATTGTGGAGCGAGGTTCTGATGTGTCTATTGAAGAGAGGTTAGGTGTTGATGCACTGGAAGAGGTAATGATGAATTTTGATGGTGATGGTATTGAAGACTATGATGAATTAGTTGTTGCACTTAATAGGTTCGAATTTTGTTCCAAATAAAAGAAATTGGAGCTAGATATAAAGAATCGTGAATCTCCACCCGCAAAACTGTCTGTGGAAGAAGCTCCAAAATTGGAGCTCAAGGCTCTACCATCGCATTTGAGTTAGGTATTCTTCGATAGAGATGGCACTTTACCGATAATCATTGCGGTTGATTTGAGTGAGGTACAAGTAGAGGCATTGATTTCTGTGTTGAAGAGGTTCAAGCGGGCTATTGGATGGACTATTGCGGACATTATAGGGATTTATCCTGGCATTTGTTCTTATAAAATCCAACTCATGCCGAACAGTAAGCCAAATATTGAGCATCAAAGGAAACTAAATCCACCTATGCAAGAGGTCGTGAAAAAGGAAATCATCAAATGGTTGGATGCTGGATTCATATACCTCATCGCAGATAGTAGTTGGGTCTGCCCTATTGAGTGTGTACCTAATAAAGGTGGGATTATTGTGGTTCCTAATGTGAAAAAATGAGCTTGTTCCTATGCGACATGCGATTGGATGTAGAGTATGCATGGACTACCACAAATTGAATACTTGGATAGAAAAGGATCACTTCACGATGTCGTTTATGGATTAGATGATGGATCGCCTTGCTAGTAAGGGTTGGTATTTCTTAATTGATGGGTATTCGGGCTACAATCAGATCTGCATAGCTTCGGAAGACCAAGAGAAGACCACTTTCACTTGTCCTTATGGGACTTTCGCCTTCAAAATGCTGCCATTTGGGTTGTGTAATGCTCCAGCAACCTTCCAGCGTTGCATGATGTCGATATTTTCATATATGGTGGAGGATACTATTGAGGTTTTTATGGAGGATTTCTATGTGGTAGGTAGCTTGTTTGATGGTTGTTTGATACATCTGGCTGAGGTACTGAAACGGTGTGAAAAGTGCAATCTTGTGCTTAATTGGGAAAAGTGCCACTTCATGGTGAAAGAGGCGATAGTTCTGGGTCATCGAATTTCTGAGAAGGGTATTGAGGTTGATATAGCTAAAGTTGAGGTAATAGAAAAGATTTCATCATTTATCTCTGTTACACCTCCCTAAAGAAGAATAAGCGCTCGTCATCAAATAAAGAACCCAACTTGTAGGTTGGGGTAGATCCCACGAGGAATATGGTTCAGACTTAAACTTAACTGACTATTATATCCGTTTAGTCAAACTATTTTTGAGACAAGTAATTAAAGAAGGGTTTTTCTGTAAGCAAATAACCGATTATTGATCAAGTAACAAGTGAGCAAGATTCAAACTTTTGATTATCAATATGAAAGAGAAACAAGGGTGTACGTGTTCCCCATAAGCTTTCAATGTGGTAATCCTAATAATAGTAATCCTTTCCTAGTGTATTACATGCAAAGTTGGTAAGATAGGTATCTTAAGTGATTGGTCCTCCAAATAGGGAATTTCACTACGCACTTTGGTCCGGCTACGAGTGTATACTTTACTAACCCTTACATTTACCTCAGATTACACATCACATCAATGAATGGTTTAGTTTTCACCCTCGCACCAATTGACATGAGACTATTAGATAACATCCACTAAATCTTTATTGTTAATTCTTTTCTCATTAACTACCTCCTTGGTCCGACAAGTAGCAACGAGGTGAGTTCTAACATGTGCACTCGTTAAAAAGACTTCTAAGTGAAAGAATTACCAATACATGCATCAACACTATTCAAGAATTAATTATTATTCATATGCTGTTAATTGCTCTTGGTTCCCACAACCTTAGTTGTGTATTTAGCTACTCATGCTTGAAAGAACACAATTCATGTTTTGATAAAGAGAATTCATGAACTTACTATTAGAGTAGAAGAACCCAAAATCTCCAATTGAATTTCAAAGTCAAAATCATGTAAAACGAAATCCGGAAATCAAATTTCTAGAGTTGCATTCCACAAAATACCAAGAACTAAAAGTAAACAATAAAGTCTAACCCCCGAAAATGAGGTTTACATACCCTATTTATAGAAAAAATTTCCTAAGCAAAAAGGAAACAAAATAAGGAAATAAGCAATCTTGATGTGGTTTGTAGACCGTGGGTCGACCTACGGTCCATAGGTCACCATCCGTGGTTCAACACTTAGCACTTTTCAGCAGGTACTGGAACCTTCATTCTTAGTTCATCAACGATGGACGTACAGGACGGACCGTGGGTCGACCTACGGTATGTGGGTCCTCTTCCGAGACTCCAGACTTAAGATTTTTCATCCTGGAACTTCAACTCTCTGAATCCATCGACGAATGTGCAGCACGGCCCGTAGGTCGACCTACGGTCCATCAGTCGCTTCGTAGTTCCACAGTTAGTCAGAATTCCCTGATGCTCCATCTACACCAGCCCAACGACGGTCTTTCATAGGACCGAAAGTCCATGGATCCCTCTGTGTGTGGCCTCTTTTGCATGATTTCACCTCTCATCACCATCAACTACATTCCACGCTTATATCCTACAAACATAATACAAAACACAATATTTCTAAGACAATATGGCTCTAGACACACACAACTTCTAAGTGAATTGCATCAAAAATACCATAAAATCATGGTATATCATCAGGTACATCTAATTAATTGCTGCTAAAATGCATTAGTTTTGGCGACAATTAAGATGGATGTTAAATCCAGTACAAATGGCTAATCTTTCACATGTAGCATCCATTTTTATAGTTGGTAACTTCAATAATATTGCCACTAAAATTTCATATTTTTAATGACAATAATTTGGTGGCAATTATAATGGCTAGAATATCACAATTGTTCATCATATTGAAATATTCCATAAGAAATATGTTTTATAATCAGAGAGTATAACCTGAAATAATAATATAAATGTCAAAAGATTAATATAATGGATACAAGTATTAGAATTAAGGACCATCAACTCATCATGTGAAGATTACAAAAGATATCATCAACACTAGTTGTAATGACCTCAAGCACTTCCCATCGCAACTGATTGGGATCACAACAAGCATATTATTTGGAGAAGCAAATAAATATAACTATATACTAGTTGCAAGGCAAAATACTTGATGTTCAAAGTTAGGATGGTAAGGAAAATTAAAGGATGTCTATAGAAGCTAGCCTATATCTGTAATACATTTCTTGTTTTAATGGTTTTCAGTTGTCTACAATTCAAGATAAGACGAAACATATAAATCTTTGCAAACTAGATGGTGCTAGTCTGAATTGACACATCTTTACCATAATGGAATAATACTGGTGAATCTATGAAGCAGATCACCTATTTTCTAATGCAGTTTCTCAGCTGCTATATGGGATAAAATTTAGGAGCTAGTAAGGCATCAGTAGGAGTTTCCTCTATTTCCAAGTGCATAACCAATGGTCTAAAGATAATAGGATATAAAGAAAGCAAGGAATGAGGTGTATAAAGTTTCACTAAGAGGCTCTATATATTTCATATGGAATGAGGTTGTATCACTAGACAAGAATTTCTTGAATCATCTTGCTATTACGTTTCCTTTAAGAAGTAGGGAGATGAACTAGTATCTATGATTAAAATGCCTTTATTTCACAAAGACGTTCTTAGCAGAAAATATTTTATCCACTAAAAATAGACAGTGATAATGATGAGTAGCATGACATTGTTGTTGATGCTAACGAGGAAGTTAAAATGACGGATAAACGATGGGGATTTTGTGATTGAATCTCCAGCATATCATAATAATATTAGCTAGAATATAATCCATGAGTGTCACGCCCCGAAACTACCCCCAAGATGCGGACATGGGACCTAGGATCACGAGTGATCCAAAGCTAACCCTGATGGCATATCATAAGCATACTAAATAAACTGAAGTAAGAAAATATTATACGGAAGCTAAGTCATAAGATAATATGAAATGATGGGGAATACCCATTCTAAGTATGAATATATATAATTGAGAAGAGTTTAAGATACTGAAATAAAACTCAATTGCTAAAACCGAATCTAACTATGTCCGAAATAAGCCTCTATCTGACAAGAAGTGTTGGGACATGCCCCTGCTAAATCTAGCAAAATCTGAAACTAAAGACCAAAAATGGTAAAGGAACACGTATGTCGTCCTCGGAGAATGAGGACTCACCACTGATGTTGTTGAACTAAAGATCAGGAACTGATCTATGCATGATTTGAATGCTGAGGACCTGAACCTACATCACAAGAAGATGTAGTATAGAGTATGCGTCGGTACTTGAAAGGTACTGAGCATGGAGGATATAATAAAGCTGAAGAACATACATAACTGAACAAAGCGATAAAGCAATGATATAATCTTAACATGATATAAATATTGAGTATTGAGCAAACTGAATGCAATGACAAAGTACATGACATGCTGAGAATGAATACTAAACTTTAACTGATAGCCACCCAATACACTAGAATCTGAATGTCGGAGCTACTAATAACCAACATAAAACCACATGAGCTAAATGTGGAGTCCGATATATATGGCCCATCGAGAGGACCGAATATACCCTTCCAGAGGTATAGAGGCATGACTGGCGTGATCATTAAAATGTATTCCCTACAGAGGGGACTTATAAACTTATAGGGGGCACGTAGTTCTGGGATTATTCGGGTATGTTGAACCTTAGTCCACTCGGTCTAAGCCTACTCCCAATTAGAATGTATATAAGCATTATTATGACTTAAATACTGAAGTACTGGATAGCTTGATTACTGACATGCAAACTCTGAGAATGCAACAATTATAGCTGATAATGTGACATTCATAAACTGAAGCATCTATATCTGTTTAGATTGACCTATCATGTGAAATTCTTGAACTAAACGAATCTACACAACTAGGGTTCTGAATATCATGCAAGAAACTAAGAAACAATATGATAATCTGATTTCGATAATTTTAACAGCTAAACTCCAATAATTTCTAAGATTCAAGAAACCCTAGGTCTAGATAATTTTAAAGGAATCAAGATTCTGACTGAAATCTAGGGACCTAATGGGTGAAAGGATCCCACTAGTGATATCCCACATACCTGGTGACGAATTCCATGGAGAAATCTTTTGATTCAATTTTGGGGCAGGAACTGACGAGAATTCATTGTGTTCTTGAACTTGGGCTGCTTGACTTCTTTCTCCTCTTTTGTTCTAATTTTCGCTTGATTTTGGTGAATGATTGATTAGTTCAGGTTCTAATTTAGTTTCTAGGATAAAACTGACAAAAACTACGTAGTTTAGGGGTTAAACGACGTAGTTTAGGGGTCCAACGCATAGGAAAAAGACCAAACGACCCCTGACTTAGAAGTTGTCGGGGGTCACCGACGGACTATGGATGGACCGACGGTCCATCCTAGCAACTGTCGATGGGGATTCTGGGACTAAAAGTTGGGGCTCTGACCCATGGCCCTGGACCACAGACCGTGGCCTGACCTACAGTCTGTAGGTCCTGGCGTGGGCTGACCCTTAGCTGATTTTCCTGGATCTTTTCTGGGAGGGGCTATAGGTGGTGAACCACAGACCACCAGGACGGACCATGGGTCACCCTACGGTCCGTGGGTGGTTCCCGTCTGTGGTACTTAAAACTTCTGAAATATGTATTTTGGTAGTTCTAGTATACGGGGTGTTATAATGAGAAGAACGATAAACAAATATATGATGAGGATGTGGGTGAATCAACATGATGAGATAATGAGAACCTATAAATTTTCATAGAAGAAAGGTGTTTGTATTGGGATATATACTACTAACCATGTGTTTAAATATAGTATTTATAATAGATTAATTATTTATTCATTTTTAATATGTCATATATTTGTGTATGGTGTTTGTTTACTTATATAGTAGATGATTTAGTGTATAGACTTTTAGCTTATACACAGAGGATTAAATTATCGGTTCTTATAAGTATAAAGCTTTTTGTTCACAATCTAAGATGGGAATTGGATATGCCATTGGTATGATTATAGCACGAGATTATATGTAGTTTATCTTGATTATGGGAATGGTACAGTTCCAACTTCTTGTGCTAGTGCATTTTGTATGTATTGATCATGACCAAATAGAGATAGTTGTTTTAGACTAACTGACAAAAGCATATTCTCTAAACTATTAAATGAACTTATATTCTTAATTCTGTATATGTTAATTATCGTTTTGATTTATTAAAAGGTGAGATTCTAAGATGGATCAATATGCATGGTAGATTGGATGATGATAATATATATTGGTGAAATAATAAGTTAGTTGACGGAATCCATCTCTCGATATAGAGATTGATGATATGCCTTTTTGAGAAGCTTATAACTTTTCATTGTGTCAAACCTTGCAAGTGGATTTTTGAATCCGACACATAAAATAAGTTAAGCACTTCTCTAAAAGAAATTGATCAATGAAATAAATTCGTCAGTAATTTAATTTATTGATTAATATATGTAATCTTAACATGGAGAATTACTTATGTGTTTAATGGGGAATTTCGAAATATAAATAGAGGAGTGCAATTACGAATTTCTAGTGGATTGATTTATAATTTATTATGGTAAGAACAATTCAAATTAATTATTAAGAATGATTCCATAATAGGAAGCCTCAGTAATTAATTCGGTGGTCCCTACCGTGCCCATATTTAACTAAAACCCTGAACCTATTTTAAGGAGAAAAGAGAGAAGTATGTGTCTTTCTCTATTCTAAGAAAAGGGAAAAGTATGTATGTTTTTCTATTCTAAGGAAAGTGAGAACTACATGTCTTTTACTATTCTTCGGAATGGGAGAAGTACATGTCTTTTTCTATTCTAAGGAAAGACTGTGTGTTTCTTCTCCTCCTTGGACTAGAAAGAAATCTCTACAAATATGGATTATTTGAAAGAAGAGAAGTTGTCTATACCATACTTGCCCATCCAATTATTGAGAGAGTTCGAAAGTGAAATTGGGATCACTGTAGAAGACCATAGAACTGCGTCTAATTTGTGGACTAGCTTGTGGATTTGCTTGAAGGTTCTAGCTTGTGGATTCGCTTGAAGGTATTGCTCACGCTTCAAGAGTTAATTCATGAATTAAATGTCTTAAAGCTTATGTGTTCTAACATGATTGTACGTGTTGTAGCATAAACTATGTATTGTCTATTAATCATGTAAGCAGTATGATTCTGATATGCTTCCGTTGTGGATACAGTTTTCCAACAATTGGTATCAGAGTCATACTTACATCTTTATAGATAACCTAAAGTATATGTATGTGCAATTGTATGTATGATTCATATTTGCTAAATATATTTTTATCACGAAAAGAACGAATTAGATGAAACTTGAAATTTTTTGTTTCGTTGATTAAAGTACATACGTTCTTAAATTGTGAGAATATCAAGAGGGCAAAACGTGTTGGCGACATCTTTCATTTTCACATGGGAATGGACAGCAACATTAAACACTTGTCCTAATGATTATTCAAAGTCATTTATTTTTAAATTAATGAAACCCAAATTGAAAACTTTTCATCAGTTAATAGAAAAGTTAAAATTCGATGGTTTTTTTAATTTAATAAATGAAAGTAAGAATTTTTGCACATGTAATTGATTGTTTTACCGGCGGCTAGTTGCAATTTTTTTAGGGTTTTTTCCAATTAATCCATCAAATTTACAAAGCTTGATAAGAAAGGGAATCATAGAGGTTGTTGATGAAAAACTTATCATTCAACTGATTGTGGAGTATTTTTTAAAACTTTATAATATTTGTTCTTGACTAATTGTTGACTCCAAATCTTATTAAGTGGCGGTGGCAGTCACTATTTAGGTCAATTAGATTATTATTTTTAATTATTTGAGCATATTGTTCGTCACATACATATTTCAATTTGTATAGATTAAGAATTTTGTCATTAATAAATAGTTATTACTTAAGTGATTTATTTATTTGAAATCGTTGAAAATTCATTAAACTTTATACTTGTGATTATATATATTGCAATACATTAATTGAGAATTATGATTAATAAATAGGATTACTAAAATGTTCTATTTATTTGAGTCATTAGAACATCCTTAATGCATCATGTATAAATTATTCTAAGTGAATATTAGTGGTAAATATTTATTTACGTAAATGGTGATTTACCTTAAAATACTAGTAATGCTTAATTAATTCATGAGAAGAGATATCGAAGTTTTTACTCAAAATAGAGAAATATAATATCTTGGATTGTCAAGTGTATTAATTTAGAGACTAATTTGTTACAAGAAGGTATTGAGTGTCTTTGCCAAAGGAAGGACACAACGTATATTTCATGCTCATGAGATAATTATAAAAAGAGAATGCAAATCTGAATCAAGTTATTTTAATCTTTAACTATGTCTAAAATGATAATTTTTCAAATTTGGTCATAGTTTAGGTGGTCATGAATTTTTTTTTATCTCTGATTGACTTGAAATTTGATGGTTCCATCGAAAATTATTTATATGGATTTTAGGTAGCTTGTCGGATTAAAATTTGATCTGAATATGATAAAGTCATATTGATTTAATTCCTAAAGATACTTAAGTCACTTGAATTTGAATTTGGTCAAATCTTTTGGAAATATTTTTATAGACTCCACTTGACCTGAAATTTGATAAGTTCGTTAGTGACGGACTAGTAAGAAATATTCATTGCTATGTGGTTATTATTTTGAGGACCTTAAATGAGTTTTAAGTTATTATTTAAAATTAAAATGTGATTTACTGTTAATCTAATCATTTATATCAGTTTTATTTATGTTAAATGTGGTACATGATTACACGTGATGAGATAACATGAATTGATATATGATAAGGATATGGATCTGATTATTTTTTCTTAAATTGTTTGAATCTGAATTTGATCATAACTTTGGAGATAGATATTATTTTTGAAATCATTGATCTGAAATTTGATAGGTTCATCACAAACAATCAAATTAAGAATACTCATTTTTATACAGTGATTTGTAATTTGAGGTCGTTCAGATGGTGTTTTGGATAAAAAGAAATTTATCTTGAAAATTAATTTTAATGAAAATTACTCGCCTATGACAAAGTGGTGATAGAGATAGTTCTCTATGTTTTTCATAACTACATTTTAGTGAAGTATTAAGTTCATGTGTTGGCTTAGACCTTCCTCCATATAGGATGAAATTAATACAAGTCATTACAATTTCATCTCCAGTTTTGATGATTTGTATTGACTCTCTCTATCTGAGTAATAATTGATTGGATCAATGATCTAGGAAAAATGATATTCACTTGGCATAAATCAACATATAGTACTCTCCATCTGAGTTAGCTTTTGTTCTAAATTTGTTGGAGTGAATATCTAACATCACATATGTATGTTACATGAATAGTTATTTTTCATCAAAATTTATCGTTCAAGGATATCCATGTGATGTGTTTTGAATTTTAATGTTCAATGTAAACATAAACATGCTGATATTTTTTTAAAATAGTATTCCCATAATGTAAATAGTTTTAGAATTTTGTTCTTTGTTCTTGATTCGTATATCTATTACACAAATGTCATTATGTGATAAGAATTTTCAAACTAAAAAAATTAAATTCTATCTTGACCAAATAACGTTATCAACCAAATTGATCATAGTTTTGGAACTCAAAAAAAGGACTCGGATTGATATGAAATTTGGTAGATTCTTAAGAATGACATAGTAAGAAATATTTCTTTTTTGATCGTTATATGAGTTTTTGGTCATATTTAGTTATAGGGGTCCCTCCCTTAATTACCAAGATTAAATAGCAGTGAAGTATTAGGTTCATGTGTTGTCTTAGACCTTCCTCCATATCAGATGAAATTAATACAAGTTACTATGTATTTAATCGCTATAATCTGTATCAACTCTCCTAAACTGAGTAATATATGATTAGATCAATGTAACTAGGGTGATTTTCACTTGACTCAAACTAACAGTAGACTTTCCATCTAAGTTAGATCTTTATAAGTTTATATAGTGAATATTGATCATTGTACATGTGTATTGCATGAGTTGTTCTCCAATCTCATCGATTGGCTATTCGAGATGCATGGATATATATGTATAAATGAGCTCTGAATTTTGTTATTAGGATTATTCGACATATTTTGATCTATTTAATGTATTATATCTCAAAATTCACAATAGACTTTACGGACTCACTTAGTACTACTCAAGTATTTCTTCCGATAGAGAAAATATATTAATTCAAAAAAATACATTGTATATGTTCGTGTTAGAAGAAATTATTTTCAATTTCTCACTACATAAGAGATGGATACTTAGTATATTTTTCTTGTAACTCTCCTATTATTGAGTTTGATAAATATTTATCTCTTATTGTATATTGATGCATGCATTTTTTTTCTCTCTCATGAATTTAATATTAATCTATCTCATAAGAAAAAATATCTTTCAAATTGAATGAAACTTACACTAGCGTCTACGTCATTTATTCTGGATAGAACTTCGAGATTGGTTAAAGAATGCACATAACGGTTCATTGAAAGTGAAGTCACTACATGTGCGACTTAGTTAGAAAGAAAAATGACTAAGAGACAAGTCCTCTTAAAAGGAAATAAAGGTAGTGATAAGTTAGAATTAATCTATTTTGATTTGTGTGGTAAATGATCATTCAGGCAAGAGGTGAATTTGAGTATTCTGAGATTTTCAGAAGGTTACACATGATGCTAATATATATTTTTGATGTTTTATATGTCTGAATGTCTTGATAAACTCAAAATATTTTAAGACAAATGAAAATAGCATCATGAAAAATATATAAAGTCACTACAATCTGATTGTAGGGATGTAAACATATCTGCAGAGCTGATGAGTCACTTATCTGATATAATAATTACAAGTCAATTGTCTACACCAGACACTCTATTATAGATTGGTGTAAAATATAAAACAAATAGACTCTTACAAAGATGATAAGAGTAATGATTGACTTATTCATTGTTGTTGTGTTTCTTTTGGGATATGTTCTAAGAACATCATGTCACATTTGAATTTAATTCCTTTCAAATCAAGAATGAAATGTGTGTCTTAATTGGATATACAAAAAGAATGCAAGAAGGTTTATTTTATTGTCCTAATGAAAATAAGGCAATTGTTATGACAACTGTCAGACTTCTAGAAAAGGACTATTTAGTAATCTAGGTTCCTAGAAGTAAACTAATTTTACAGGACTAAACAAAGAAATAACAAATGAGTCAGTTGTAAATTCAAACGCTCAAGAACATCTAACTGATATGTTAGAATAGATGTTCAATTGCATTTAAGTAGTGGGAGAAATGTTACTAGACATAAGAAAACTACTACCTCAAGTAGTGAAAGTGATGTGGGAAAATTAAAGACCACTACATGAAAAAGTTTTTAATAATTCAATACCGAATGTTTTTGAGGAAAATATTAAGACTCAAGAACGTGAAAGTGTGACTATTGTAGTAGTATTTAGTCGTAGTGGAAGAATCATAACGAAGATTGATTGATTTTGTATGTTTCAGAGGACTTTCATGATAGAACTCCCGTAAAGAAGTAAACTCTTGAAGGGTTTCATGATAGGGTCTCTGAAGATCTAATACAAAATCGATAAGTTACGACTCAGCACTACTAGACGAAGTTACATAAGAAAACAACTTGGTAAGATCCTTTTGAGAAGAAATATTAAAAGGGATATATGTGAAAGTTGTAAATGCATTGTTAACAGTCTAAGTGGGAGATTGTTTGTGTATATACTTTTAATCATGTGTTTAGAAATTGTATTCTAACAATTTTAAGATTAAATATCTTAGTGGGATATTGGTAGGATATATACTATTAATCATGCATTTAGATATAGTACATTATAACAATCGTGAAGGTTAAAAGCTTAAGTGGGAGATTGGTGGGATATATACTATTAACTACGTGTTTAGATGTCATATTTATTAATTTATAATAGATCATAAATTTGTTTGTGGTGTTTGTTTACTTATATATAGTAGATGATTTAGTGTATAGAGTTTTAGCTTATACACAAAGGATTAAATAATCAATTCTTATAAGTATAAAGTTTTTTGTTCACAATCTATGATAGAAATTTGATATGTCATTGGTATAATTATAGCACAAGATTATATGTAGGTTATCTTGATTGTGGGAATAATATATTTCAACTTCCTATGCTAGTGCATTTTGTATGTATTGAACGGGACCGAGTAGAGATAATTGCTTTAGACTGACTGACAAAACCATATTCTCTAACCTACTAAATGTACTTATATTCTTAATTATAATATAACTATTATGATCTGTATATGTTAATTGTCTTTTTGATTTATTAAAAGGTGAGATTCTAAGATGGATCCATATGCCTGGTAGATTGGAAGATGATAGTATATATTGGTGAAATAATAAGTTAGTTGACGGAATTCATATCTCAATATAGAGATTGATGATATGCTTTTTTGAGAAGCTTATAAGTTTTAATCATGTCAAACCTTGCAAGTGGATTTTTGAATCCGACACATGAAATAAGTTAAGCAGTGCTCTAAAGGAAATTGATCATTGCATTAAATTTGTCAATAATTTAATCTATTGATTAGTATCTGTAATCTTAAGACGGGGAATTACTTATTTGTTTAATGGGAAATTCTGAAATATAAATAGAGGAGTGCAATTACAAATTTCTGGTGGAATAATTTGTAATTTATTATTGTAAGAATAATTCAAATTGATTATTACAAATTATTTACATAATAGGAAGCCTTGGTAATTAATTTTGTGGTCCCTACCATGCTCATATTTAACTAGAACACAGAACCTATTTTAAGGGGAAAAGAGAAGTATGTGTCTTTCTCTATTCTAAGGAAAGAGAGAAGTATGTGCCTTTCTCTATTCTAAGGAAAGGGATAAGTACATGTCTTTTTCTATTCTAAAGAAAGGGAAAAGTACATGTATTTTTCTATTCTAAGTAAAGGGAGAAGTACATGTCTTTTTTTATTCTAAGGAAATACTATGTGTTTCTTCTCCTGCTTGGACTAGAAAGAAATCTATACAAATAGGGATTCTTCTAACCCTTGAAGGAAGAGAAGTTTTATATACGATACTTTCCCACCCAAGTACTGAGAGAGTTTGGAAGTGAACTTGAGATCACTGTAGAAGACCATATAACTGCGTTCAATTTGTGGACTAGCTTGTGGATTCGCTTGAACGTTCTAGATTGTCGACTAGCTTGTGGATTCACTTGAAGGTATCTTCTCATGCTTCAAGAGGTAATTCATGAATTAAATTTCAGAAAGTTTATGTGTTCTAACATGATTTTACGTGTTCTAGCATAAACTATGTGTTGTTTATTAATCATGTAAGCAGTATGATTTTGATATGCTTCCGTTGTGCATATAGTGTTCTAACACTTTGATATGTAGGAATCATGTTGTAGTAAATTGTTTAATAGTAACAACATTAATAAATATAGTCATAAACCTCAAGACCAATGCTATCAAATGAAGCGGTGAGCAAGACCAACTTTGAAAATGGTGATCTGGATTATGGTTACTCTTGATTAGGGATAATAATTGGTTGTCGATCATTTATCTCTTAAGATTTAGATCATGACACCTTAGAACCGGTTCCCCTGTATTATACTTTTTATAACTATTTTTTCTACTAGCTAGTGAGCAGTGACTACAAGTTACATTTCATTGAAGCCCCGAAGATCTTTTTATGATAGCTATGTTTACCTCTTTTTTTTTAATAAAAGAGTTGTTGTTTTTTAACTTCCTGAAGAATGAAATAATTTCCTACAACTTTTGAGCTTATATCAGCCCTATCTCAGCCCCATCATTCTCATTGATGTAGTTTTAAAAATCCAAGTGCCATACACATTAGACTAGTAATCATCACAGTTCATCTAATGATTTTCATGTCATACGAGCTCAAACTTTACTTGGTCTACACCTATGCACAAGTCTATATCGGGGATGAATTTGTGGAGCAGAGCACCTGTTTTTTTTTTAATGTAGGGGATGTCAAGGCGTCAATAGTTGTTTCCTCAATTGGTAGAGGTAGAAGCAACTATATGTTAGACTACCAATCATCACAATCCCACTAATGAAGTTTATGTCACTGGTCAGTTCAAAATGCCTAAACATCTACAAAGGGAATGAAGGAATGCTAAATGGATGTCTAGAACAGCTAGCCTTTATTAGGAATGTTAGAACTCTTATTAAAATTAGATGCAGTCTTCAATAACAACTTGCATCTTTAGTAAAATTCTTTGTTCCGGTTGTCTGTAGTTCAAAATAAGATGATGCATATAAATCTTTGAAACCATGATGGTGCTAATCGTTTCAAAGCAGGTGTTCAGAAAAAGCTTACGTATTTGGACTCAAATAATCAAATAATAAAAAATCAACCAGTAGCATCGAAGATAAAGATGAGTATTACCATGAAACGTTGGAGTATTTTTAGCAACACTAGGTATCCTTGATGTTTGTAGTTTTGTCCATGGCTACTATCGGTATCGTGGACCTGATAAATATTAACACATTCGTTAACAATACTTTTATAAGATGAAAATTTCATAATGAATGTAACTTATGGAATTGAGTTACTTGTTCACTTGAGGTGTCATTGATATTTTGAGGCATAGCTTCATTAGGAGCATATTTGTTCATGAATTGTCTCATTTCGAGTAATTCTGATTGCATATTCTCCTGATTCTTTTTCATCAAGATTCATTTTTTTATTTTGTTTCACCTTTAATTCAGTAATCTCATGTTCTAAAGTTGTTAATTCTGGAGGTCTTGAAATAATTCCTAGAAAGCTAGCAAGTTTTCGACCCTTTTTTCCATTAGATTGGTTGTATTTAACGACACGTCAACTATCTTGCCCGGACACAGTTTCCATATATCCTTTAGTAAAGTAGGCCTACATACCTTTCTTGCCTCCAAATTACCTAGAAGGAAAAATATTTGAAGGCCATCAAATGATAAAAACTTACATTGTTAAATAATGGAGAGATGATCCACAATGCGTTAAATAATAGTATCACAGCAGAACAATACAAAGAAATTATTATGTCATACACAACTTGATAGAGTCCATGTCAGCCTACTTGTACTAAAGTTGACGAACTTCAATGAAATATCAAGAACATGTTTATCACAAAAGAGGTGTTCAAATTCAAGCCCAAAAGAAAGAAGATTGAGCCACACGAAGCCAAATAAAAGAGTCCAAAAATTGAACACTTAACGTCAAAATTTCCTAGTTTAAAAGTTTCCTAGTTTAAAGTTTTTTTAGTTTAAAGTTTCTTAGTTTTAAGTTTTCCTAGTTGAAAGTTTCCTAGTTTAAAAGTTTCCTACTTTAAAATTTCCTAGTTATTATTTCCATAAAAGAAGGATTTTAATCCCATTCTATTTGGGATAGGTTTTCCCTGTATATAGGGTTTGGTTTTATTATTTTAAAGACAGACATGATTAATATTATTTGAGAGGTTTTCTCTTCTTTACACTTTAGTGTGTGGTGACCATGGATGTATCATACAACCCTATAAGAACGATTCTTTAAGAGGTAAGATTAATTATTAATTTGATATCTTTGGTTTCTATTCGTAAATTAAAAAAGGTGATTAGTCTTATCCTAATTTTTGTCTATAATTTCTTCGTAATAGGGGTCTAGATCACTTTTGATCTATGTTCTTGAATTGACTCTATTAGTATCATAATTAATCTTAATCTGCTAATTTTGAATACTAAGATACATTAGGGTTCTTAGAACTTTATCTTAAAATTGGGGATTTTATTCTTGAATTTAACATATCTTTCAATTTCTATCTTTAATCTGTATAATTTTGCTTCCACAATATTTTCTTGTTTATTCAGATTACCTGATTCTTATCAAGTGGTATCAGAGCGGTTCTATCAAGGTTCCGTTCTTGATAATCTTGGGCGTTTCAAAACCAAAAGAAAAAAAATTGTGTTTTTATAGTTGTTTAAAAGTTAAGCTACAAAGCAACAAAAAGATCCAAAAAAAAGGGAAAAAAATAGAAAAACGAAAATTACAAAAAAATAAAAAAAAAAACTCAATTACTTTAGAATTAACGTATTTCAAGAAACTCCAAATTTATTTTGATTCCTAATTTTCTACCTCAAAGATGAAATCAAGAATAGGGCAATTTTTAAGTTTTGCTTGTTTCACAAAGTTGTCTTTTTCTCGTCTCATCAATCTCAATTTATCTGGAATTGGTAAATTCTTTTCTTTCTACATTTTACTTTTAAAAGGTTGTTACTAATAGAGTTTATACATAAATCCTGAAGGATTCATCCAAAAGTAGTAATTTGAGTGGAAAAAGGCAAGAGAGAGTGGGATCTATAAAGAAAAGAAAAGGCCAAATTGAGAGATATTTATTGTTGTAATATTATTTGAGATGTTTGAAACAGGTAAGGAAATTAAAGCTAGAACTCAAAACGACATTAATATGTTGATGTGTTGATCAAACGATTGAAGGAGAAGAATGTCACTATAGCAGATTTAAGGAGAGAAACTATTTTCCACACAAGGTGTGGGATAAATGGTAATATTTTCTCTATGATTATTGATAGGGAAAGTGGTACAAATGTGGTAAGTTCATACGTTGTGGAGAAGTTGAAACTTAAATGCATTAAATACACTACTCCTTATAAGCGGCAATGATTGAATGATTTTGGTGAGGTTAAGGTGAATAAGCAATGCATGATTTCTTTCTCTATTGGGAGATATTCCGATAATGTTTTGTTGTCATTTCAATTCAAGATTGTCACATTATGCCTGGGCGGTCATGGAAATTTAATAGGAATGCAATTCATTATAGGAGAAAGAATAGAATTTCTCTTGATCTAAACAAAAGAAAATATGCACTTGCACCTTTAAGTCCAACCCAAGTTTGTGAAGATCAAAAACTTGTGAAAGAGGCAATGAAGAAATTTGAGAGAGAAAAGAATGAGAGGAGAAAGGGAGTTCATTCTGACATTCCAAGAGAGGAAAAAGGAGAGGGTGTGTTGTGTGAAGAGAATGGGATGTCAAGTGAGGAAAAGGTGAGAATGAGAGGAAAGAAAATAAATATGACTATGAGAGCAAAAAATAAAAGGATGGTAGTGAGGTCGAGAGAGAAAAACAAGTGAATCTGAGTGAGGCTATTTCTTATTCTAACTCTAGCATTCCTACTTCTTGTTCTAGTTGTTTCGACTCTCTTGTAGTTATTCATGGGAAAATATGCATTGAAAAAACAAAGTCATTGAATGAATTTAATCCTAAAGTGGTTGATACTACAAGTCCTATTGAGAAAGTGTTTGTTGATGAGAACGATAAAGGTAAAAAAAATTATGTTGGATCTGCCCAAGATAAGGCTCATCACAAAAAGTTCAACAAGGAAATTGTGGATCTAACACCAATGAGAAAGGAAAAAAGAGGAGATGTTATTCCCTTGGTACATAAGACCAAGTATGGTATGTATAATTAGTTTATTCACATTCTTGGTATTCTTAAAACACCTACATTTTTCTTGGAGGAAATAATGAACTACACTCTTAATTCTTATGTTGGTGACTGTAACATCTCGCAATTTGAAATAGCTATAAAGAAGCTAAGAATTGGAAATAGTCATTTTTGGAAAGAATTGAAAATCTGGAAATTAGTTTAGGTTAGGAAAAGTGAGTTTTTGGTCAACTTCAAACAGACATAACTCCTAACTCAGAATGATTTAGGTGTACTTACATATATGGTTGGAAAGCTCTTGGAATCATCTTTCCAACGCCACCAAGTTTGCGCGGTTCCAAGTTCGTCTGAGTAAGTTAAGCCCTTTGAAAGTTGGGATGTTCGATTAAGGAAAGTCCAAATCCGAATTTTTGAAGGGTAGTTTGGTCTTTTCCTTGCCCTTTTATTTTAATTCATTTTTGGTAATTACTTAGGCGTCTAAACTGAACATATAGAGTTTACGCTTTTGGAAAAAGAGTTAGGGTTTTGAGAGGAGAGAAAAGAAGAGGAGAAAAGAGGAGAAAGGAGAAGAACGTTCAAGATTCGTCAAGATCGTCAAGTTTGGCTTGTTGATTTCGTCGGGGGTGATCCCTACAAGCTATGTGAGATCACATAGCATTGGGTTAATTCTCCCACGCGCCAATCATGATTTCTTTCAGCGAATTTAGGTTATTGAAAGCTTAGAAATTGAGTTCTTGATGGGTTTGTTGACGTTTCATTAGATTCTTGTTTCGTTGAATTTGTTGAGGTGTTGTTTGAACATAATATGTGATTTTAGGTTCGATTTTGAGTAGAATCTAATGTACTTTGAACATTTAATCAATTCCAAGTGTTGGGTAAAGGAACCCATGGAGTTTAAAGGGTTTAGAACCTAAAAACGAAGATGAAGATTGCGTCGCGGAGCTGGTTCCCAGATTAGGGAATTTCTATTTCGTGTCATGGATCCGTCACGGAGTCTTCTGCCTCGAAAGTCATTTTTGATAATAAAAATTAAATATGTCTCTGCGTCGCAGATCCATACTCAAATATGGATTTTTGGTCTTTTTCCAATGTTTAGCTATCTAAATTCATTCCTAAACATCATGAGATCTTTCCTATCACAAATCACGATCCTGAATCCATAATTCAATCTAAGGATCAGTTAGGAGTCAAGTCAAGAGAATTCAAGAGTTAAGTTAAGAGAAGTTCATAAAGTTTCTTTTTTTAAAAGTCTTTTACAAACATTTTAACTTTGTTTTAAGACTTAAGTTTTGAGTTGAGTAAAGAGTAAAGCTTGAAGTTCATTTCTTCAAAAGTATATGGGGACTATGTATTCCAAAAGAATTTTAACTGTTTTCACATTTAAACAAGAAAGGAAAAACTTGATTTCCAAAGAGCCTTTGAGCTAGTTTTCAGAAAAGAGTAAATGCTTTCATAATTAAGCAAGAGGGGAAACTTTGATTTCCAAGATAGTCTTTGAGCTAAGTTTTGAGGAATTATCTCAAATCACAGAAACAAGTACGTTTTAAACATAAAGAGCTAGTATCATATTTTGGGAGTAGTATTGAGCACCGATATGGGGACGAGCTTGAGTTCAGATAACTCACGTCTCCATAAACCATGTAGCCATCATGGGTAGGAAAGGGTCATACTTTTTAGATGAATCTTTTCGCATAGACTAGTGGATCCACTTAGTAATTTAGGTCCTATACCCCTGGTAGGGTATAGGATGCGCTGGCAGCGTGAGGGAGATCGTTGTATCATCACAATAGCTCTTACGTGATGGTTGTCGGTTAGAGAAACTCCCACAGTAGTACTTTCTATTTTTATATACATCAGTTTATTTGTATTTTTACATACATCTCAGAGTAATTTGTATCTTTGCATACACACAGAGTTGACATCATTGTTTTAAACTAACTTTTCTTTATATTGCACTTGTTTAAACTGCTTTATATTGAAATGAGTTCAGTTATGTTGAGTTGAGTTGAGCTAGGTAAGTTCTTCAGTTCCTTTCAGATTCTTTTCAAGCCTATGTTGTGTTTAGCATTCCAACTCGCATACTCGTACATTCAATGTACTGATTCCCCTTGGCGTGCATCGTATTATGATGCAGATGCAGGTAACTAGGATCGACATCCAGCGTATCGTTGATCCAGTAAGCGGTTCAGAGTCTGTTGGTGAGCCTCTTTACATTCCGAAGGATCCCTTTTATTTACTTTCAGTATTAGATAATTCATTAGGATGTCGTGGGCCGGTCCCGACATCCATCTCAGTTGTTTTAGAGGCTTCATAGACAATCAGATGTTAGTTGTTTAGTCTTTTCATTGTCATTATTCCATGTTGAGACTTGAGTTTGCCTTAATGGCCAGTTGAATGTTCTCTTATAACATTCTAGTTTATTATACAAACTTATTTTTGTTGAGTTTAAGTCTTCTACTGAGTAAGTAAGCCAGGCCAAGGGTTCTCTTGGGGCAAGCAATGGTTCTCGAGTGCCCACCTCGCCCAGGGCGCAGGCTCGGGGAGTGATAGTGACTTCATTGATTTTGAGGATGATTATATTTTGCTATATAGTAAGTTATGTGAGGCCAAAACACATATTTTTAATCATTATTTGCCTCACATGTATTATTTATATTTGTCCTTTTTGAGCATGAATTTTATGAATTGTGCTAAATAGTGTATTTTATTTGTAGGATTAAATTGATGGAAAGTTGAAGAAGTTTGGAGCTAAAATGAATTAAATGTGGAAGGTCGAAGAAGGAAATCAAGTAGATAGCTTAATGGATTAAAGCGAATATTATATTAATATTTATATATATGGAGAAGTCGGTGAGAAAGTAAAGAAGTGCACACATGAGTTGTCCACGTGGCAGAATCTCAAGAAATCCTCGGCGAGCGAAACAGTGTTTCAAACGGAATCCAATTCCTTTTGGTTTTGGGTTCCTAATTTTTTTTGGACTCAATTATTTTATTCAGGGTTTCCTACATCTATAAATAGTTCATAAGAATAATTATTTGGGGGAGGAGGATACAATGTAAAAAGTAGCTTTTGATTTAGGCTTTCATATTTTCTTTTTCTTTTATTTATTTTACATCTTTTCTTTGAATGATGGATTGTAATTTCTCTATGTCTATGTGGAGTTAAACTTCTCGTTCTTGGATTATATTTAATTACAATATGATTGTTTAGTGATTTTGATTCGGCATGATTTGTTTATCATATTAGTTGTTCTTATATTCTTGTGATTACTATTTTGATCCTTGATCACCATTGAAATAAACATACTGTCCGAATTGAACTTGGGAGAGGAATAAGAGGATAGAACGTGGGAAATAAGGACCTTGTTTAACTCTAAATAGCTAGGGTTGATTCATATCTAGGATAGGGATATACCTAGAAACCTCGCTTGGGTCACCATATAGGAAGAAATCGTAATGCTCGGTACTTAATCCATCATATCCCCGCTCAACGATGTAGTTAGGGTGTTATTTATCGTAGGCGATTAGAGGTCGGGAGACCATGATCATACATTTAACCCTGTGATTCAATAACTAGATAATCAAATAAGCTGATGAAATTGATGCTAAACATGATTGTTAGTTAAATTATAATCCTAGATCGATTCATTCATTGATTGTGTAAACATCTATCTTTTCTTAAGTTAATTGTTTTTTAGTTATTTTATCTTTATTTTTATTTTAGTTAATATATATTCATCTTTTGAAATCCTCCCCTTAAATAAATAATTAGAATTAATATAATTTAGTAAGAATAATTCATTGTCATGTCCTTTGGGTTCGATAATCCGGTTCTTTTAAGAGCCACTGTATTACTTGTGCGACCGCGTACACTTGTGTGTGCAATTGGAAGCAACAGTAAGTGAACTTCAATCACCAAGTTCAATAAGAGTAATTTGAGCTCTTTTGAAAAATTGACATGACATAGTTGATTGTGGATTTTCACTTGTTGAAACAAGGCGTGAGGTTTGTGCAAAGAAGATTATGAATGAGTTAGTTGATTCTTCTATTGTTCTAGTGTTGAATCGAGTTTTGTGTGATAAATTATTGGCATATGATATTTTCTATGGATGAGGAGGAGGTAGATGACTATGAGCACTTCAATGATTATGTGAATAACTCGTACATTTAAGAATTGGTGAGTGGTATGATTGAGGATGCTTGGATATATCATAGAAGTGTCCAATTTGATGCATGTTCTAGGGATCATGTATCATAGTTGTCATGCACATTGGAGTACTTTATTGAGAGGACTAAATTGAAGTTGCATGTATCATTCGCAATGGCATCTAGACAAGGAGTTCACTGTTTTTATATAAGTAGGAGAATTTTCTATTGTGATGATGATGTTCACATGCTTTATAGGGTGTATTTATACATGTCAGGATTAATTGGGTTAAGTGGACACATGGTCACTATCTTGTTTTGTTCCTACCATTGTTACTTGAGTAATGGAAGTTGTTTGCTAATCCATGTCCTCTTGATTTTGAGAGATTTAAATTCGAGGACGAATTATTTTCAAGAAGAGGGGAATGATAGCATCCATCTCAGCCTACCTGTACTAAAGTGGACGGGCTTCAATGAAAAATCAAGAATACGTTTATCACGAAAGAGGTGTCCAAATTCAAGCCAAAAAAAGAAGATTGGGCCACACGAAGCCCAATAAAGGAGTCGAAAAAGCTGAATACTTAAAGTCAAAATTTCCTAGTTTAAAAGTTTCCTAGTTTAAAGCTTTCCTAGTTTAAAATATTTCCCAGATTAAAGTTTTCCTAGTTTAAAGTTTTCCTAGTTTAAAGTTTCCTAGTTTAAAAGTTTCCTAGTTTAAAATTTTCTAGTTATTATTTCCATAAAAGTAGGATTTTGAATCCAGTTTTATTTGGGATAGGGGGATAACGCTCAACTACACTTCATTTGATTCTAAGTGTAGGCTGTCGCTAACAAGTATAAACCCAACAAAGAGTTGGGGTCGATCCTACAGGGAGTGATACGATAAAGAATTCGATTACAAAGTAGAATGGTGTTCAAATAGTTTGAAGATGTAGACATTTTCGCGAAAAATAAAGTAAATGACAAGGTTTGACAATTAATGTCAAATGGGGGGGATTTGGTGAACAATAAACAACTACAAATAACCTAGAATAAACAAGTAGAGAAGGTTTCTTGGGAGTGTGATAAATTGAATGCCAATTTCGCTAATGGGTGATTATTATTTACTAAAAGTCGTTGAACCTCAGTTGGTCGGCTAGGCCTTAGTTGAAATAGTCATTTCTCAATCAACTATTAGTAATCAAGTGAGTTCTTTCGAACCTCGACAAGCACAACACATCTTAACAGCCCAATACCTTAATCAATCTAGTTTTTCAAGCTAGATTTGTAGGATTGCATTCAGACCCACTTTCTCAAGCTGAATCTGCAACAACACAATTACTACAATCATCAATTAAATTTTTTAAATCTAATACTTCTTTCTCAAGCAAGCTTAGAATGTAAAACTAGAATTGCATTTGCAACTACAGTTCATCAATTAAATAACAAACTATCAATTGAACCCACTTCAAATCAGCGATGAAATAAGTAAATACTAACACACATAAGCTAATTAAAATATTCAACTACATAATCATACCCCCAAAAATGGGGGATTTTAGCCAAATATAATAAAGAACAAGAAATCGTTACCAACTATGTTTTCCATCAGTTTGGGCAACAATTCACAAGTCTCCAAATGCTCAAATTGAAGCTAAAACTCAAACAAACCCTAAATCTCTACTCAAAAAGTGTAAAAAATAATGTTTTGAATGTTTAAGATCAAAAACCCAGAACTAGACAATGTCGGAACCCTTTTTCTCCTTTTGAAAATTGAATTTGTATGTTCCCAAAATTTAAGCATCAGAGTAACTCGACGAAGTAAGTCGTTCTTCGCCGACCTGGTCGGCGATACGCCAAATGCTCCTTTCCATCGTCTTCTTGGCTTGGCTTTTTATTGTTTCTTCTCTGTAACTTTAGGCGATCAAGGTCGGGCTCGCCAACCTAGTCGGCGCATCGCCAAACCATCCATTTGCTCGCCAAGTTGGTCTTGTCCATGGGCTGGTCTGCTGGAACTTTAGGCAGGCTGAAGGTCCACTAGGCGAGTCGCCCAATGGCTTTGGCTACTACCAGTTTGCTTTCCTTCAACTTTTTCAGTCTTTTTCTCTCCTTTTTGCCTTGTAATGCTCTTGCCTTTCTCTTTTGCCATCATTGTTGCAAATTAACATTTTATCATCATTTTAGGGCATAAAATAGGCATTAAGGACACTAATTCTTTAAATATTAAGCCCTAAATGAGTTCAAATCCCCGACTCATCAATAGATTTTCCCTATATATAAGGGTTGGTTTTATTATTTTAAAGACATACATGATTAATATTATTTGAGAGGTTTTATCTTCTTTACATTTTTGTGTGTGTTGACCATGAATTTATCTTACAACCTTATAAGAACGATTCTTTAAGAGGTAAGATCAATTTTTAATTTGATACATTTGGTTTTTATTGGTAAATTAAAGAAGGTGATTAATCTTATATTAATTGTTGTCTCTAATTTCTTCGTAATAGGGGTGTAGATCACTTTTGATATAAGTTCTTGAATGGACTCTATTAGTATCATAATTAGTCTTAATCCGCTAATTTTGAATACTAAGATCAATTAAGGTTCTTAGCACTTTTTCGTGAAATTGGGGATTTTATTCTTGAATTTCACATATCTTTCAATTTTTGTCTTTAATCTTTAGAATTTCGCTTACTCATTATTTTCTTGTTTATTCTGTCAACCCAATCTTATCACAATTGTTTACTCTGCCACAATTCTACAGTACCTGACTGCAGAGATTCTTGAATAAGCTAGTAACGCGAGCAGGGATCTTAAGGTGAAGAGAACCACCCAGGCAATTGCAACTGGCCAATCATGAAGACATGAAACTTGATACACTTATCAAAGGGACCATTGTTGGTAGTGTCATCACTCACATTGATAAGATCATCATAAACAGAACCACCAAGGAGTGAAACTCTCAAGTTTTATCTTAGATGCATCTCGTCTAATTGCCTATGTTAATATTTTTGCACTTTTATCTAGGCTGCAGCAAGTAAAGTATCAAAAGATACAAGAGAAAACACATATGGGAGGTACTTTTCGAACACTGAAAAGGTTGGCATAAGAGGTGTGGTTAGAGATGCTAATGGGGATCTAACTATGGCATTCTCTATTCCAGTGAAATATTATAGTAATAGATAATGTAAGTCGACTCCTACTTTAAATAAAGGAATCTTATTTTCTTAGAGTTAGCATTTATAATCTTTACTGATGTAGTAATTATATTTACCTGTGCATGAATCTTATTTTCTTAGAATTGGCATTTATAATCTTTACTGATGTAGTAATTATATTTACCTGTGCATGAATCTTATTTTCTTAGAATTGGCATTTATAATCTTTACTGATGTAGTAATTATATTTACTTGTGCATTTGCTTCCAATTGCACACGCAAGTGTACGCGATTACACAAATAATATAGTGACTCTTCAAAGAATCGAATTGTCGAACTCAAAGGACTTGTCAATTAATTATTCTTACTAAATTATATTAATTCTAATTATTTATTTAAGGGGAGGATTTCAAAAGATGAATATATTAACTAAACTAAAAACTAAAGTTAAAATAACTATTAAGCAATTAACTAAGAAAAGATAGATGTTTACACAATCAATGAATGAATCGATCTAGGATTATAATTTAACTAACAATCATGTTTAGCATCAATTTCATCAACTTATTTGATTATCTAGTTATTGATTCACATGGTTGAATGTATGATCAGGGTCTCCCGACCTCTAATCGCCTACGATAAATAACACCCTAACTACATCGTTGAGCGAGGATAGGATGGATTAAGTATCGGGCATTACGATTTCTTCCTGTATAGTGACCAAGCATGGTTCCTAGGTATATCCCTATCCTAGATACAAATTAACCTTAATTATTAAGAGAAAATCATGCTCCTTATATTCCACGTTCTATCCTCTTATTCCTCTCCCGAGTTCAATTCGGACAATATGTTATTCAATGGTAGATCAAACATCAAAATAGTAATCACAAGAATATAAGAACAACTAATATGATAAACAAATCATGTCGAATCAAAATCACTAAACGATCATCTTGTAAGTAAATATAATCCAAGAACGAGAAATTTAACTCCACATAGACATAGACCAATTACAACGAATCATTCAAAGAAAAGATGTAAAAAAATAAAAAAAATCCTAAATTAAAAGTTAATTTCTGCATTCATCCCCCTCCTCTAATACTTATTCTTATGGACTATTTATAGATGTAGAAACCCTGAATAAAATAATTAAGTCCAAAATAAATTAGGAACCAAAACCTTAACGGAATTGGATTCCTCCTTGTCCGCGTATTCTGTGTAACCGCTTCAACAATTCGATTCTGCACCGCCTTGCATTAATTAGGCAGTGCCTTTAGAGATTGCCACGTGGCAGACTTCATTCCAATTCCAATTTCAATGTTTTACTTCGACCAACATATATATTATTTTATAAAGTTTAATTCATTAAGCTGCCTAGATTTTCTTCTTTAATCTTCTTTATTTAATTTATTTTAGCTTCAAATTTCTTCAATTTTATATCAATTTACTCCTACAAATAAAATATACTATTTAACACAATTAATAAAATTCATGCTAAAAAAGGATAAATATAAATAATAAATATGAAACAAATAATGATTAAAAATATGTATTTTGGGTCTCACATCAACACCTCACACTTAAACTTTTGTTCATCCTCGAGCAACATCAAAGTTCATCTCAAAAAATCATTGCAACAAACACTTAGGCGATATACCAATTTCAAAACATCAAGTACACTTCTCAATCATTATGCAAGATATCCATATAACAACAAACCTCCAAACCTCAAAGAAAGACTCTAAACTCATTAAATTTAAGTTTGCTCACCTATTCTCATCAAAGAAAGTTAATAACATCACCTATCTATCATGAAACAAGTGCCCTCACAAGAAGAAAAAGTCCACACACTCAATTCAAAAGATTAAATATAAATTAAGGACTTAGCATCAAAGAACACTCTCACACTCACAAAGAAAATTAACATGTATGCACAAAGAACCATAGACTTGCCCATTATGTACATCTCCACTAATTAAGTATGCTTGAATAGAATCAAATAGGACTTTAACAGGTTGTAATGTAGGCTAGGGGACGGGTAGGAAACTATATAATAGTGACTTACACTTCTTTAAGCACTTTGCTATTTTAGACTTTTTTTTGATAACCGAAAAATTCGTCAGTGACCTGCCCTTTGGACCAATCACAGCCTTCTAAACTCGGTGGATAATGGGCCCGCCCATCTTCCCTCCTCCACTTAAATACCGGGCTTCGCTTTGGATGGTGTGGGGCATGAACCTGCGACCTAAGCCACAAATCCTCCATCTTTTGTCACTTGAGCTAGGCCTTGGGGGCCAATTTTAGACTTCATCACCCATTATGTTCTCCTCTTTATTTTCAGCCCTCTCTTCAACATTTATTTCACAAGTAATTCTCATCATCTCAAAAATGTTTCAATCATTTATTTTTTCTATTTTTTTTTATGTGTGTGCCTTTTCACTAGCCACCCTCAATTGAGGTGCACAATATCTTTTGCAGGACCAGGGCCAATGTTTGAGCATACTTCTGAATTAGTCATCCCCAATTGAGTTGAGGTGCACATTGTCCATTAAGGAACATGGCCAAAACAGAGTTTTTGTATACTTTTATTTTTCACACAATATAGGAGAGCCAATTTTTTTTCTCATGTCACATTCTTTCAAAGAGGGCTTTTTAATCACTTTGTAGCTATCATTGATCACTTTTTACACTCAACCATCCCTTTTCTTCAGATTTTACAATTATAATAAGTCTCTGCTACAGTGCTCAAGAAAGCAGGGTGCAAAATCTAGGGATTCAACAAAAAAGTCAAGGCAAAAATGTGGCTATCAATAAAAAGCTACAGGCTCAAAGGGGCTACTAGTGATATGTATCTGAAAAGGCTAAAATTTACAAGACAAATCAAAGAAAGCCTATTATCATCTCCTAAACAAGCAACACTTTTTATTTCGCACCAATAACATGCATGGCAAGTTCTAGACTAAGATGCAAAACATGGAATAAACGAAATCTCACCTCACATGGCACAAGTATCAATCAAGATGGATCAATTCCACTTCTAAGAAAGACATGATCATAACAAACTACAAAATAAAATAAGCTATATACAAAGTCACAACCATGAACCTAGATGTCAAAAAGTTTGCAATTTCACTAGCAATCAAGCATTCAGAAGAAAGTACTACTTAAAATTTAGGCCCAAATAGTAAGTATCACATAACTCAAAAGGGTCTTTTCTTTTCTCTCCAAAATAAAAAAAAAATAAAAAAAATTTACTTCCTAAAAAAATAAAAGACACTCGGTTCAAAGAAACTATCCTCAGGAAAAGAACCGAAAACAAAAGTCAAGGAATCCATCCTAAAAAAAGAAAAGACTCAATAAAACATTAAAAACTAGGAATTATTCATCCACCCCACACTTAGAACATGGCATTGTCCCCAGTGCAACAACATAGGCTAATGAGTGAGAGAAAGAATTTATTTTTGGTTTGGGCTAAGTGTGCTCCTCCTCCCGAAAAAAAAAGTTTGATTTTTTTTCTTTTTCGATTTTATTTTTGTACCAGGTCCGTATCGCGGACTGGATTCGGACTTCATTGTCCGGAAAATTTTTTTATCTTTTTTTTTTTAAAACAAAACTATATTAAACAAATCTAAAGCACACTTCACCCTAATCAAAATATGCGGAAGAATTCACACCCCACACTTGAAAATATGTTATGTCCCAAAACATCAACTAAAATTTTAAAACAAGGGTTAGGAAAACTCCCTGGGCCTCTAGGCCTAGCTAGTAACATGTTCTCTTAGTTTTCATCAAGGTTCATCACCCCACACTTAAACTCAAACGTGCTCTTTAGCTCCAAATTTCGGATACTTAGACTTCTCCAAAACTTGTAAAAACTTAACAAAAAAAATGACAATAAAATAAAAAAAAATAAGAAGTTACACTATAAATTGGGTTGCCTCCCAATAAGCACCTAATTTAACGTCGCGGCACGACACAAGTACCCCTAACTTTACATCTATTTTTCTGCTCCTCTCAAGGGGTGGTGGTATAAAGATAAAAGAACCAAGTAATATATGTCGCATCTTGCACTTCTTGGCCCTTATGTGAGGAATATCTGTTTGTCTACGTGGACTAGAAAACCTTAAGATGTAGGGGCCTTGTTCCTCATCTATACAATTCTCCATTAGTTCAGATGACTCGAATGATACATCATCATCTAAACTAATGTTGAAAAGTGATTTGAATGGGGTCCAATACGTCCCTCTTCCAAACTTACACCAATTGCAACATGCTCAGTTTTATACTCTTTCCCAAATGTGGCATCTTCAAGAAAAGTCTGATTGCATTACATCTCCTCCCGTTTTAGATCCCAATTTGACTTCTGAGTGCCTTTTCAGTATCAAAAAACTCATATTTGGATTGTTGAGCGTCAAATGCGGCAACCTTTGCATTCAATTCATCGCTTAAGTTCTGATTCTGCAAGAAAAACATATTAACATCTTGAAAGTGCTTCATTTTTCTATCTATAAGGCGTGACATCACATATATGATTCTCCTACGGCGCTCTTCAGATTCCTCTATTAATTTCTTGCAAGATTTCATACTATCAAAGGAACAAAGATTATTAGCATCATCATGAGAAGGTTTTGGAGTAAGGTAGCAACACACGGTGCAATCGACTCATAACCCACTGAAAAATTCACAGGATAGAGATGATGCACACAATTCTCCCTCGTAAATATAATTACATTGTTGCCAAAAGTGAGCTCCTTTGCAATATGGACAAGGTCTTACCACTTGTGAATAATCCTCATTCCCGTTCATCCCACGAAAAGTATTAATTAGTATAAAAAAACAAAAATATGTATCAAAATAAATAAACAAATAAAAAGTAAAAATAATTTTTTTTTTGTAAAAAAACTTAAATAAATAAAAAGAAAAAGTTTAACCTAGAAAAACAATTAATTTCTAAGTCCCCGACATCGGCGTCAAAAACTTGTTGCTTCTAATTGCACACGCAAGTGTACGCGGTCGCACAATTAATATTGTGGCTCTTAAAAGAACTAGATTATCGAACCCAAAGGACTTGTCAATTAATTATTTTTACTAAATTATATTAATTCTAATTATTTATGTAAGGGGAGGATTTCAAAATATGAATATATTCACTAAACTAAAAAAGAAAGTTAAAATAACAAAAAAGCAATTAACTAAGAAAAGATAGATGTTTACACAATCAATGAATGAATCGGTCTAGGATTATAATTTAACTAACAATCATGTTTAGCATCAATTTCATCAACTTATTTGATTATTTAGTTATTGATTCACAGGGTTGAATGTATGATCATGGTCTCCCGACTTCTAATCGCCTACGATAAATAACACCTTAACTACATCGTGAGCGGGGATAAGATGGATTAAGTATCGAGCATTACAATTTCTTCATGTATAGTGACCTAGCATGGTTCCTAGGTATATTCCTATCCTAGATACAAATTAACCCTAATTATTAAGAGAAAATCATGCTCCTTATACTCCACGTTCTATCCTCTTATTTCTCTCCTGAGTTCAATTCGGACAATATGTTTATTTCAATGGTGATCAAGCATCAAAATAGTAATCACAAGAATATAAGAACAACTAATATGATAAACAAATTATGCCGAATCAAAATCACTAAACAATCATCTTGTAAGTAAATATAATTCAAGAACGAGAAGTTTAACTTCAGATAGAACTAGCAATAACGACGAATCATTCAAAGAAAAGATGTAAAATAAAATAAAAGAGAAGAAAAGAAGAAACCCTAAATCAAAAGTTAATTTCTGCATTCATCCCCTCCTCTAATAATTATTTTTATGAAATATTTATAGATATATGAAGCTCTAAATAAAATAATTGAGTTCAAAACAAATTAGGAACCAAAACCTTAACGGAATTGGATTCCTCCTTGTCCGCGTATCTGTGTAACCGCTTCAACAATTCGATTCTGCACCGCCTTGCATCAATTGGGCAGTGCCTTTAGAGTTTGCCACGTGGCAGACTTCATTCCAATTCCAATTTCAACGTTTTACTTCGACCAACATAAATATTATTTTATAAAGTTTAATTCATTAATTAAGCTGTCTGCTTGATTTTCTTTTTCAACCTTTTGTATTTAATTCGTTTTAGCTTTAAATTTTTTTAAATTTTATACCAATTTACTCCTACAAATAAAATACATTATTTAGCACAATCCATAAAATTAATGCTAAAAAAGGACAAACATAAATAATAAATATAAGATAAATAATAATTAAAAATATGTATTTTGGCCTCACATGCATCTATACAACCAGACAGTCAAAAGAGTTATTTGACAGGAAACTACAACTATACAATGTAAAATTTCCACGAGATGTAAACATTTTTAGATTTTCAAACTAGAATACAATTAGAATGGACCGTAGTAATAGATTAATAGTATGTCCATAGTAATAGATTAATAGTATATGTTCAACTATTGAACACATATGAATCATCAAATTAACAACCAATATTTAATAGCATTGGCAACTGTTCTATTACCATTATGTCAGTGAATGCTTGAGGGTTTTAGAGATACCTGAAGTTTAAGACACAATGCGATTTAAATCGAGAACCATAACAAGAAACAGTACTACGATATTTAATTCCTCAAACTATGTTATTTAATCCTCTTACATTTAAAGATAATTATAAAGAAAGGCAGCTTCATACCAGCTTGATCACAGGATGTAAGTGAACACAAACTTCATTGACTGTTAGGAAGATTCTAGAGGCCAAGGACTGTGTTATGTAGCAGGAACCTGAGACAATTGAGCACCTTTTCTTTAAGTGTCGATTTTTTGTTATCATTTGATATCGACCTCTAAGATGTCTAAGGGTCTTCCTAATGTCTATAGTATAGTCTGTTATATTATCTATAATATTGAAGATGGAAACCTATTAATAAGGAATACAGTATTAAGGAAAGCTTCTACCCATAAAGATGCAGGTGGATTTGCATGAAGTAGTAGAGTTAGAGCAATCTCATCTATATGTCTATGTTTTCTTTTATAAACTCTATTTTGTTTAGGTGTGTTAGGAAATGAGATGTGTATGACAATACCACAACTTTATAGATGCTTAATCAATTATGTTTTGATGAACTCACCTCCTCCATCACACTAAATTATCTAAATCATCTTAGAAAACTGTCAACTGCCATTTTTCCAAACTTTAGGAATACTTCAAAAGATTCAGATTTGTTTTTCTCTGGATAGAGCCATGTATATCTTGTGTTATCATTCACAAATACCATATAATACCTCATAAGTTGAGAGTATGCAACATGAGTAGGTCCCCAAAGATCACAATGTATTTTAAATAAAGGTTTTTTTTCAATTTTATTCCTCAAGCCAAATGATAGTTTACAACTCATGCCCCAACTGGAAACTAGAGCAGACAGTATGCACTTTATTCAAACTACAAACATCAATGCAACAGTTACTACTCAAAAATTTTAAAATCTTCAAACTAGGGTATCCTAATCTATCATGTCAAATGTTGTCTAAGTTCTTCCAGTCTTGTGTGGTAGTCAAAACATAGAGATTTTGTCTTTCAAGGCATAGAGTCCACTTCTCGTATATTCCTTAGCCAGTAGTTCCCTTATCTTCTTGTCCTTTACAACAAAATCAGTTTCTTCAAATTCAAGAGTGCAAGAATTATCTTTTGGAATTTTACTAATTGAGAGCATGTTTTTAGCAATCTTTGGTACTACAAGAACTTCTTGTAATCTCAAACTTGATCTAGTTGTATTTAAAACATATGTAACGTCTAACAGAGATTCATTCCCAACAATGATCTTTTCAAATCCATTATAGTGTTTCAGATCAAATAAAACACCTGAGTTGTTTTTTATATGGCTACTAGCTCCTAAGTCTACGAACAAAGTATCATCTTCAGTTGATGTTGTATGCATGCTTACAACATCAAATGCTTGTGGTAGTTCATTTACAGTCTGATAGGAGTAATCCCACCTGTAAAAATACTTACGGGTAGTGTGGTTATTCCTACAACAAATCTGACATAACACAAAAAATTTATCCTTGTCTTGATTTCCCCCTTGAAAGTTTGGATTACTCTACTTGTTTGATGTTTGTCCGGTAGGTTTAAAACCCCTTCCTCTAGAGTTGAAGTTGTTGTTACTCTCTTTTGAGAGTAGTTTCCTCTTCCTCTACCCCCATGAGCGAAGAATGTCATGTTGAAGTTCTGTTGTGGCACTTCTTCATCATCCTCCCTTACGTCAAAGTCCCTGAGATCATTAACAAATCAATTTAGAGTAGAATAGGGTGCCTTACCTAACATGACAGTCCTGAATGTCTTATATTTGAGACCTATGCCTTTGCAAAGTTGATCACTTTGTTGTCTTCATCCAGAAGCTCGTGTAAGGTTGCAAGTCCATCACAGATGCTTTTGAACTCCTTGATGTATTCTTCTATTTACTTGTTTCCCAACCTAACACTTTGTAGTTGTTGTTTTAGCTGAAACTCTTTGTCTTTTGTTGCTTGAAGATAGGTTTTCTCTAAGCACTCCCACATTTCTTTAGCAGTTGAACAACCTTATATGAGATACATGCTTTCTTTGGTCAGTGTGCTATAAATTTAATTCCTAAAAAACACATATTTTTCCTCCCAATCTTCTATACTACTTTTGTTTCCAATACCCTTCTCTCAACCGCCTTCTTAGTAGCCTTTTCTTATATTGATTCAGCCTCACTTTCTTTGATGAGATAAGTTAATATCATCACCAGAATCAGTTGCATCATTTGTGTCCTCTAGATTAGATAGTTTGTTGGCTTAAGATTGATAAAGCATGAGGAAATCAAGTGATGAAGGGATGAAGGGATGAAGTTAAGAGGATATTAGTTGAAAAATGTATAATGAGCCATTTTTCAAGATCGAGGTACAATGAAGAGATTGAATTCAATACTAAGTAGCGAGAAGAGTTCTAAATGGTTGATACATGTAGAATTCCCACACTAAAATGGAGAGAATAAAAGTGTTGTATTGATGATTAATTTGTACAGTAGAATCTCGTACTTATAGAAGTTGGTTACACTAGAGTTAGCGTCCTACACTAATGTCACGACCCAAGCCTAGGGCCTAGACGTGACATGGCAAATGAGGAACCCGAAGGAACCCCAAACAAGCCTCTCAAACATGTCATCACACTTCATCGGTCGCGGAAGCACATTCAACATTAATTAACGGGAAATAGGGACTAAGGGCAGACCATTTCAAAATGACATATAGAACAAGAGTCAAGCTCATTTACAAAATACTTGTCCAACGCACACCTCTACATACATAGATGGGACGGGGCCATGACATTCTACCGGCTCCCCTCATAATCAAAATACAATTGCAAGCTAAAGTCTCAAAACATAGGAGTAGAAAACATAACATAGCCCTCGAATCATTGAGGACTCACCAACAACTCGGATAAGCACCGTACTAGCCACGTGAACGAAGAGAAGGATCAAGAGTAGCTCCGGTCCCTACATGGTGACATCATGTAGGCAAAATATGCGTTAGTACTTGGAATGTACTAAGTATGCGAGGTGCAACACAACAATAGACAAGGACACACTCGAAATACAAGAAATAGTTTCATAGGCATTATGAATAACAATATGAGGATGCATGATCAAAGTGAAGTCAAAACATGTTTAAGTAACTCTATACTAATAGTAGATATCATATGTGTATGCATGATCCAACCAATCTATAACCCCAACTTAGGATGGGGGATGCCGTTCACACCCGGACACCCTGGTGGCAAGGTATAAACCCCTCACATGGTTGATGTTGGTCACACCCCAAGCATCCTAGGTGGTGAGATATAAACCTCTCACATGGTTGATGTTGGTCACACCCCAAGCATCCTAGGTGGTGAGATATAAACCTCTCACATGGTTGATGTTGGTCACACCCCAAGCATCCTAGGTGGTGAGATATAAACCTCTCACATGGTTGATGTTGGTCACACCCCAAGCATCCTAGGTGGTGAGATATAAACCTCTCACATGGTTGATGTTGGTCACACCCCAAGCATCCTAGGTGGTGAGATATAAACCTCTCACATGGTTGATGTTGGTCACACCCCAAGCATCCTAGGTGGTGAGATATAAACCTCTCACATGGTTGATGTTGGTCACACCCCAAGCATCCTAGGTGGTGAGATATAAACCTCTCACATGGTTGATGTTGGTCACACCCCAAGCATCCTAGGTGGTGAGATATAAACCTCTCACATGGTTGATGTTGGTCACACCCCAAGCATCCTAGGTGGTGAGATATAAACCTCTCACATGGTTGATGTTGGTCACACCCCAAGCATCCTAGGTGGTGAGATATAAACCTCTCACATGGTTGATGTTGGTCACACCCCAAGCATCCTAGGTGGTGAGATATAAACCTCTCACATGGTTGAATTTCATAGGCATTCTGAATAACAATATGAGGATGCATGATAAAAGTGAAGT
>NW_006239001.1:1685702-1711732 GCF_000226075.1 Solanum tuberosum
CTTCCCCTCATGTTTGGCATGATGATCTAGCAATCCATAGAACAAGCGTTAGGGAGGAATCAACACCAACAAACTCGGATAAGCGTCGTACTAGCCACGTGAATGGAGAGAAGGATCAAGAGTAGCTCCGGTCCCTACATGGTGACATCATGTAGGCAAAATATGCGTTAGTACTTGGAATGTACTAAGTATGCGGGGTGCAACACAACAATAGACAAGGACACAATCGAAATACAAGAAATAGTTTCATAGGCATTATGAATAACAATATGAGGATGCATGATCAAAGTGAAGTCAAAACATGTTTAAGTAACTCTATACTAATAGTAGATATCATATGTGTATGCATGATCCAACCAATCTATAACCCCAACTTAGGATGGGGGATGCCGTTCACACCCGGACACCCTGGTGGCAAGGTATAAACCCCTCACATGGTTGATGTTGGTCACACCCCAAGCATCCTAGGTGGTGAGATATAAACCTCTCACATGGTTGATGTTGGTCACACCCCAAGCATCCTAGGTGGTGAGATATAAACCTCTCACATGGTTGATGTTGGTCACACCCCAAGCATCCTAGGTGGTGAGATATAAACCTCTCACATGGTTGATGTTGGTCACACCCCAAGCATCCTAGGTGGTGAGATATAAACCTCTCACATGGTTGATGTTGGTCACACCCCAAGCATCCTAGGTGGTGAGATATAAACCTCTCACATGGTTGATGTTGGTCACACCCCAAGCATCCTAGGTGGTGAGATATAAACCTCTCACATGGTTGATGTTGGTCACACCCCAAGCATCCTAGGTGGTGAGATATAAACCTCTCACATGGTTGATGTTGGTCACACCCCAAGCATCCTAGGTGGTGAGATATAAACCTCTCACATGGTTGATGTTGGTCACACCCCAAGCATCCTAGGTGGTGAGATATAAACCTCTCACATGGTTGATGTTGGTCACACCCCAAGCATCCTAGGTGGTGAGATATAAACCTCTCACATGGTTGTCCGGTTCTTTTCCCCCGGACCGGGCATGGTCATGCAACACTTTATATAGGAAATTCCCATTAGGCTCTAATGCAATCTCACGTATGGAATGAACATATACACAAGCTTAGTTTGTCATCAACACATCTCTGGATTTCCATACATCTCATAACTCAAGCTTTAAAGCATCGATTCATCAATTCTCCATAGTTGGACATTTTGTCAAACACCTTGAAGGCATGTAATGGAATCAAAGAGCATGGAAAATAGGGTAGTAATTATGCAGCCAAACCAGTGAACAACCTACAACAACACCTTTTTAACACCCACAATACCACATGAAAATCTCCACATCCATTCCAAATTTAGGTTCAAGTTCTAGGGTCACAACATGCTCAAAACAATCACTTTTCATGTTTAAAATTCAATGTGCAGGAAATTATTACAAAGAACAAGACTAATTTATGAATCTTAACTTAAACCATGAATTAGTGAGTAGAATAGAGTCTAGGCACTATGGGTGGAAGGACCCATGAGTTCAACACCACATACCTTGAGTTTTTTTTTATGAAGGTCTTGAGAGTGTCTTCAATGGAAGCTTGGAACTTGGAGCAAGAGTCTCTTCAATCTTGAGGAAGGTTTTGGATTAGGGTTCTTGAGAGAACTTGAGAGAAAATGTGTCTAAGTATGGGAGAGGTGTTTTGGGAAATGTTTTAGAGATGGGAATTGAACTAATGGTATATAGGAAATAACATATGCCCTTTGGAAAAATGGTCCAACACTTAGAAAAAAAAATGAGGCGGGTGAACAGTAAAAATGCTTACTGGAAATTGCCTTTCCTGTCTGACAGATTTTACGAAAATGGGCATAACTTCTTCGTTCGAACTTCGAATGAGGTGAAACGAAGTGCGTTAGGTAGATAACTCAAAGGGCTTTCCATGGATATGTTATTGGCCACCCAGTAATTTGTGTGCTAGGAGATATGACCCTCCAAAGTAGACCCTCGAAAAAGGCTTCACTTGGAAATTTCGGATTTTGATACGGTTTCTCTAAAATTTGGGTTAGACCCATTTCCCACTCTATTTGACCCCCTAAACAAGAATATGAAGTCGGATTTTCGAAAAACGAAACGGATTTTTTTATATATAGCTAAACAAGTTTCCGGTAACTTCCGAAGCACATTTTTAAGAACTTTTTGGGTCATTTCAACTAATTACAAGAGTTCTAGTTGTACTTCAACTAAACTAGATCAATACAGGAGTCCTAGTTATATTTCAACTTGACTACTACAACTACAAGTAAATTCATGTAGACATTCATAGATACTACAATTACATTTTTGACACTAACTGTTAGTACTAACATCTAATACTAACAGAATTTCCTTCAACATTGTGATCATTCTTTGTATGATCGCTATCTTTAATAATTGAGTCCCAGTTTGGGAGTTGAGTTGAAGTACCGAGTCAGATATCAGATGTCAAAATCAGGTTTTGATGTCGGGTCTAGAATAGGGTGGTGGGGTCGGTCTCAGTTTGAAAATCAGTTGCCCCCTCAGATGTCATGGTTGTTCCTAGTTTGGGTGTCAAGGTCAGGTCTCAGTTCGAATGTTGGGTCTCGAGTTGAATCAAAATCAAGTCTCTAGTTGAGCGTTGCGATTAGGATCTGTCCTGGTTTAAATGTCGGGGTTGGATCCCAATTTGAATGTCATGTCCTAATTTAAGAGTAGAGCCTCAAGGTTTGATTCTCAATCGGTCATCAAAGTTGTGTCAAAATTCAGGTGTTAGTCAAGTCTCAATTCAAATGTCGAGTTGAGGGTTGGGAGTCAGGTTATAACGCTCAAATAACCCTCCAATACCAATTAAAAGAGTGAGCGTTCGTAGTTAGTAAAAAACTCAATGAAGAATCGGGGTCAAATCCCACAGGTATATAGGTATATCGTGGAGAATTCTTTATCGAGAGATTTGGATTTTGAATTAGCTAATTTGGAATAGTAAGAACTATTTGGTGGATGGTACCACCAACTCAATATAAAGCTTTTGTTGTCAATTATCACAATTAAACTAAAATTTGAACAAAATCAAGAGTTCACAAGCACTCTCGGGGATTGGATATCAATGTCATATCAGAGTAATTATGATGCTCTATAGTGATGTGCATACATGAATAGGCTAAGTCATCTTCAATGACGCTAATCATCTTTCGATCTCAAAGGATCTAGGCTTAGAATCTTCTTTTAGTTTCATCTAATGCTAGTTCTAAACAACCCATTACCTTACTTTATACTCTCTTTCAAGAATAAGGCAATTAGATCCGACCCATAACCTCTCTTTCAAGAAAGTCAATGATATCAAACCTAAATTTTTAGTATTGAACTAATTACTGTAACACCCCGAAAGATTTTTGAACTAAGACTCAAACCCTTCTTTGTTGTGAGTAGGATTTTACCAAGGAATTTAAAATTTCTTAAGTGTTAAGGTCAGGTCATTAGATATAGCACCTTGAGAAGGTCAGGTCATTAGATATAGCACCTTGAGTTCTAAAAAGAATTAAAGAAAATTCATTCAAGCCATTCCTTAGTTCTTTTAAGTTTAGGGTCAACTTCAAACGACCATAACTTTAAGTACAGGATGCGTTAGGAGACCCATAAGATATCAAATGAAAGATCACTGATTCCTTTTTCAAACACCACTGAGTTTGCTAATTTTGGAGCTCGTATGAGGGAGATATTCCCTTTGGAAGTAAGTTGTACATTTAAGGAAAGTTACCCAAAAATAAGAGGGGTATTTTAGTGTTTTCCTTTGCCTCACTTATTCTAAATGCGTATTTCACCCAACTAAGGGTCTAAACTTATTAGAATCAGTTTCATTCATCCCCAAAGCATTTAGGGTTTTAGAGAGATGATTCAAGAGGAGAAAAAGTTAAAAGTTTCAAGCGTTCGTTCAAGAAATTCAAGATTTCGCCAAGAACCTAGTTCTTTGAGGTATGTTAGTTTCCATAGTGTTGAGTTCGTTCACCCACACGCCAATCATGAGTTTATTTTGCGAATCTATCCATAAATATTGAGAAATTTAAGTTCTTGATTAGTGTTCTTGAAGTATTGTTTTTGTTCTTAAATTAGGATGGGTTGATGAGTTCTTGAGAAGAAAGTTCGGAGTTTAAGAGTTGTTTTTGAGTAGAATTTTGTGTACTTATTTTTAGTATTTGAATCTAAGTAAGTTGAGAAGAAGCCATTCGATTCTAGGCAAATTAGAGCCAAAATCGAAGAAGAAAATTCATCGGATGGTTCTGGGGGAGGGCTGGGGCGGCGCACCCCAGATCCGCCAGAGGGGGCTGGGGAGGCACCCCAGCAGTGCGCCAGGTTGCTGCCTTTGATGTTTAGGGGCTGGCGCCCAGCTCCAGCAGTGCTCCGGGGTCACCTTCCCCCACATTTTTCCATCGTTTTACCCGTCTAAGTTACTTAAAGTGTACCTTTACTCACTATTTATTCTAAAGACTCTAAACTACTTCTAAAAATCGAGAATTCATTAATAACATAAATCATAACCTTGAATTCGTAATTCAAATTCAAGGTAGAGTTAAGAGTCAAGTCTTGAGAGTTCCTTCGAGTCTTTTGAGAAAGTCCCCTTTTTAGTCCTTTCGAGGAGTCTTCTATAATTACTTATCAATTGTTTCAAGACTCAATTAAGTGAGTATGAGAATGAGGAGAATTTATTCATGAGTTAATATTATAATTGAGATCCTTAAGTCGAGTTAAGTCATACCCATAATTCTGCATGAACTCCATAAATTGAGTATCTATGAGAGGAGTAGTATCTTCAAGTTCTAAGTTCTTGAGTATTGATTTCCTAATCATTTTTCAAACTATATTTCATAATTTTGGATTACTATAGGTTATACAAGGAGATCCTTGACTTGAGTGGGTCATGCACAGAATCCCGCATGAACCCTATGAGTCGAGTATTCATGTGATGAATAGTATCATTGAGTCCTTGAATTCTGGAGTCATTGAGTTTTGAGTTCTATAAATGGTCATTTAAAACCTTGAAATAAGTCGTTCACGTCCATAATTCGCCATGAACCCTATTTTGAGAAGTCTTTTACAATTATTCATAATTAGTTTAAAGGCTTGAGTAAATGAGTATGAGGAAGAGTAGAATCAAGTTTCATTTCTTTAAAATGAATATATAGGAACTAAGTATTCCCAAGAGTAAATGTTTTCACATTTAAAAGAGGAGGAAATTATGATTTCCGAAAGAGTTTTGAGCAGTTTGAGTACCATCTCTTTTAAGAGAAAGATTTTTGAGTAATAATCTCAAAACACAGAAAGACCTATGTTTTCTTAAAAACATATGAGCTAAGTATATTTTTGGGAAGAGTATTGAGCACCGATATGGGGGAGAGTCCTAACAACTCACAGCCCCCATAAACCATGTAGCCAATGTGGGTAGAAAGGGTCATACTTTTTAGATTATTCCTTATTACTTTTTATGATAGACTAGTTGATCCATTTAGTTAGTAGGTTCTATACCCCGATAAAGTATAGGACAAATCTGGCAGCGTGGGCTAGAAGTTGTATCATCACATAGCTCATAGTGATGGTTGTTGGTTAGAGAATCTCTTAAAAAGAGTTATTTTGTATCTTTACATACAATTGAGTTAATATTGTATTTTTGCATACAATTGAGTTATTATCGATTGTTTTAAAAGCTTTCCAGATATTGCATCTTTTATTATTGTTTTATCCTTGAGTTTTTAGGGTTGAACTATATTTCACAAAGTTGAGTTGAACTATGTTTCACAGAGTTGAGTATCTTATTATTGAGTTGAACCCTATTTCTCTGAGTTGAGTTGAACTATGTTTCACTGAGTTTAGTATCTTACTATTGAGTTGAGCCCTATTTTCTCATAGATGAGTTGAACTATGTTTCACATAGTTGAGTATCTTATTATTGAGTTGAGCCCTATTTCTCTGAGTTGAGTTGAACTATGTTTCACTGAGTTGAGTATCTTACTATTAAGTTGAGCCCAATTTTCTCTGAATTGAGTTGAACTATGTTTCATTGAGTTGAGTTGGATGGAGTGAGTTGAGAAGAGGTAAGTATGTTTCTTTTCCATTAGTTCAAGCTTATGTTTATGCTTTAGAATTCCACTTACATGCTCGTACATTCTATGTACTGAACCATTTGGCCTGCATCGTTTCATGATGCAGATACATGTATTCAGGATCATCAACATGCGTTTCGTTAAGGTCATGTGATATTCCAGTCATCTTTGGTGAGCCATCTTATATTCTGGAGGACTTCACCTTTATCTTACAGTTATTAGTTTTGATATGTCGTCGGTCTTGTCACGATATCCTTCTGTAATAGTAGAGGCTTCATAGATAGACAGAGTTGAGGAGTTTCTGTATTTACTTTTATTTTGAGTATTGTATAAACATTTAAAAAGGTTTGAGTATTTGAGTTTATTGAATTTATTTCAGTTTTAAGCTTTTGTATGCTTGAGTTAGTCTTCCGCTTGTAGCCAACCATGATAAGGGTTCGTTTAGGGACAAACAATGGTTCTCGAGTGTCGGTCACGTCTAGGGTGTAGGCTCAAGTCGTGACAAACTTGGTAACAGAGCACAGAGTTAAAGTGTCCTAGGGTGTCTATGAAACTGTGTCAATAGGATCTTATTTATGGTTGTGAGGGCCCCACTTCTATAAATGAGGGACTAGACTATAGACATTTAGGAAAAGTTTCCTTTCTTTCATACTCTTAATCGTGCAATAGAGCTATGTCATAGAGACTTATTCTAACTCATGCATTCTCATATCCATTCGACTACCCCTCATACTAGAGGTGGTTGAAAAGCAAAGTCAGTTCTTTATCAATGAGTTACGCTTACCAAAATCTTGAGGAAGTCATGAGACTCCAGAGTGGCTTGAGAGAAGACCAGGAGTGAGTTAAGTGTTGAGTTTCAAAGGAATGCACTCATGTTTATATGAATAATGTGTTCAAGCTAAAATCGAGTTGTACTCACTTTTCTAAGTCATGTTTCAGTTGAGATCCTTATGAGGAAGTATGTTTAGAGCTTGGGTGGTATTTTCATCCCAAAAAGGTAGCATGAGTTATGAAATTATGAGCAATAGTAGTGAAAGTGGCCAAAGTTAGAGGAATTTATGCAGAGGTTGAGTAATCTAAGAAAATGAGATAGTGATGGGGCAGATTATGTTATTCCAATCATGCACCCAGTAAGCCATAAGGGATGAGTTTATTATGAGTCAAATAAGGAATAATAAGGTTGTAGAGAGTTTGGGATAAGAGGAAGAGTTGCTAGCCAAAATGAAATAGAGTATATTTTAACCAGAATAGAGTTGATGACATGTTCCATTGAGTTAGAGGAGGCTAAAAATATGTGTTGAATAGAAGAACATAGTATTCATGAAGTGATAGATCTAAACTAGGCTTACGATTTGTTTTGAGAGGGTCATGATGTTTAGAAGGTTATTGAACTAATTAAGTAATAAGGTATAATAAGTGGGCAAACAGTACTTAAGTTGTGAAAAAGGGATGTAGACCAGTTTAGAGATGATGGAATAGGTCCATAGCTTCCAAGTGTCACCTTTAGACCTAAGGGGGAGACGATAAGATGAGAAATCAAGTCAAGTGTTGAGAATAAGATATTAATGAGCTCAAAAGAATATGTGGGATATCTTTATAGAGGTCCTTTTAGTAGTGGAGTGATGTTAGAAGAAGAAGATAATGTTCTTATCGTGATAATGATGGTGTGATAATTTCGTCTAAGATTATAAATAAGGAGGAAGAGGAGGATGAGGTTTTAGTATGAGAAATAGTTAAATGAGAGCCCTTAGTTGGTTTCAAGTAGTAATGTGGGAAATTTAGTTGGTATGGCAGAGATGATGAGAGAATGAGAACTTCTTAAGGAGTTGGTTAGTAAAAGTCCATGGTGTTGTTAGAATACTAAACTTGAATTTGGTGTTGTTAAACATTAGGTGGTTCTTGATATGAGCCCAATGTTGATTTAATGTGGTGGTAAAGAGAAATATTCTTAGGATGAGATTCCCTATAGAGACGTTTAGAAGCCGAACCTTAGGATTTGGGTTAAGCTTGAATCTAGTAAGAAGTGTTCCATTAGACTCAGACCTTGGTAAGAGTAGTCATGTACCCTTGTGAGGAGCTATAAGTTGCAGCCAATGAGGCATGGTATTCCTAGTCTAATTGCATGCCTAGACTTCCTTTGTTCCAAATAAGGTAACTTCAGAGAGAGTGTGACTATGTTCACAATAGCATCGTTCTTGATTTAGATGCTATAGAAGGTCCAAACACTTGGTACAAATAAGTCCAGCATGTGTTAGTAGGCAAGTTAATGAGTCAGGAGAGATAGTGAGAGTAACCCCATTCCATAACCAGTCCAGCCATCATTCGAGGACGAATGATCCCAAGGGGGAGATAATGTAACACCCCATAATTTTTTGAACTAAACCACGAACCCTTTTTCGTTGTGAGTAGGATTTTACAAAGAAATTTAAAATTTCTTAAGTGTTAAGGTCAAGTCACTAAATATAGCACCTTGAGTTCCAAAAAGAATTAAAGAGAATTCATTCAAGTCATTCCTTAGTTCTTTTAAGTTTAGAGTAAACTTCAAACGACCATAACTTTCAGTATAGGATGAGTTAGGAGACCTATAAGATATCAAATGAAATATCTCTGAGATCTCTTCCCAATGCCACCGAGTTTGCTAATTTTTGAGCTCGTATAAGGGATATATGTCCTTTTGAAGTCAGGAGGTCCATATAAGGAAAGTTACCTGAAAATAGGAGGGGTATTTTAGTCTTTTCCTATCCCCCACTGATTCTAAATGCGAATTTCACCCAATTAAGGGTCTAAACTGATTAGAATTCGTTTCATTCATCCCCAAAGCATTTAGGGTTTTACAGAGAAGATTCGAGAGGAGAAAAAGTTCAAAGTTTCAAGCATTCATTCAAGAAATTCAAGATTTCTCCAAGAACCTAATTCTTTTAGGTATGTAAGTTTCCATAGTATTGGGTATGTTCACCCACACGCTAATCATGAGTTTCTTTTGCAAATCTATCCATAGGTATTGAGAAATTTAAGTTCTTGATTAGTGTTCTTGATTAATCACATGAATTTTAACCTTGAATTCATAATTCAAATTCAAGGTAGAGTTAAGAGTCAAGTCTTGAGAGTTCTTTCGAGTCTTTTGAGGAAGTCCCTTTTTGAGTCCTTTCGAGGAGTCTTCTACAATTAGTTATAAATTATTTCAAGACTCAAGTAAGTGAGTATGAGAATGAGGAGAATGTATTCATGAGTCTATATTAACATTGATATCCTTGAGTCAAGTTAAGTCATTCCCATAATTCCGCATGAACTCCATAAATTGAGTATCTTTGAGTGGAGTAGTATCTTCAAGTTCTAAGTTCTTGAGTATTGAGTTCCTAATCCTTTATGAAACTATGTCACGACCCAGGGGTACCCCCTAGACATAACATGGTGTACAAGACACCAAAGGACCTCATACAAGCCACTTAGCTTTAATAACATAAGATAATAGAAAATGGTTTTTAAATTTAAAACATTTTCCAATACAATCAAAGTTCATAAAACGAAGCGGAAATCTTTAACCCTTGTCTCAACCCATCTAATACATGAAAGCCTTTGGACACAACCCATACAAAAGTTCTAAACATAAAATAAAGACATAAAGTATAGGTGGTCAAATCCTCGATGCTATGAGGACTCACCAAATCTTCACTTGCTTGCTCTACTAAGATCCTAGCCACAGGAATAGAAGTCAAGATCGTAGGACCCTACATTTGATAAGAATGTAGGCAAGACATATGATGGCTAGCATAAATCATCAACATAAACATATCATAGGCATTATTCAACATAAGACTGATGATTCCGAGATTTGGACTTATTTAGGGCTTTATTTTTATAGATTTTTTAATGACCCAGAAAACTAGTAAGTGAAACTTGAGCCTAATGAGTTTTGTTTTGAGTTTGACATGAGGTTTTGAGTTTTTAAATGATGTCCCGAGCTTAGGTTAAGGGGTTTAGGGGTTAAACGTTAAGGTATGACTTCCCAAGGACCAACCAAGGGGTCCTTGAGGAGGACCCTAAAGCCTAACCCCCAAGACCCCAAGAAACCAAAAAGCTGTCAATTTGTGAAGGACTCACGGATGGGACCTACACCCCGTGGATGACCTTCGTGGGTCAAGGTCCCAAAAGTGATACTGCAGCACCAAACCATGAGAATCTAGGATGGCCCGTGGACCCACCCAAAGTCCGTGGGTGGGGGTTCGTGGTTAGCACCTGGTTTGCTGTCAAGTCTCGGGCCTAGGGGAGGGTTAAATGGTAAATTCATTTTAAGGTTAGTTAAGTTGGGGGACAATTTTTATTGATTAATTAACGTATTTTAAGGCTTTTAAAAGTATTAAAAGACCTTTTCAATTCATTATTCCAAATCACAAATTAGAAACCACCCTCTTCCCCAAATAACCTCTCTCGAGGAACCACCATTGGAGAAGAAGGAGTCAAGCTTTTAAGCTCAAGATCTCACCATTCTAACTCAAATTTCCTGGAGTTCTTACCTAAAGGTATGGTAGTCTTCATCCTTGATTAAGTTTCATTCAAGGAGCCCCTTCAAAGATGATTTTAAGTATTCAAAATCCCCCCAAACCTAGGGTTTTCAATCTATGCATGGGTTCAATTCAAAAATGTTTTCAAAGGTTTATATATGATGAATTATAAATGGATTGTTGAATTATTGATAAATTATGGTGAATTTACTCTATGAACCCATGTTTCCTCCAAAATCCTAAGTTGTGAATTGTGATTGGGAATTGATTGATCATGAAAGTATGTTGAATTGTTTATGTTTATATTCAATTAGTTATTGAATCATGTTAATTCCCTTATCTAATTTATTATTCGAGATATTTGGGCTGAGATTGATTCATAGCCTTGGAGGGCAATTTCATGAAGGATGTATGTATGATTGTGATGTGAAGTATACGTGTGTTCTCTAAGTGAAAGTATTATGATCATGTTTAGAATTCTATTGTGTTAGTATTGAAAGCTAATTCTCAAGTTAACACTTATGAATGATGATGATAGAATGTGAAGGGTTACTTTAATGTAATGTTGTATCTTGAATTGGTAAGCTTAGGCATCCTCTTCTTGTATAAATGAAAGTAATGTGGTTATGACTATAATGGAATGGTGGTGTTGTTGAAAGGTTATTCTCAGATACACACACTCATGAATGAAGAATGAATGAAGTTTATATGATTATGTTAATGATGATGTGTTAATTGAAAGGCAATACTCAATTGTACACTAATGAATGATAATGACATGTTGTGAAAGGTCTTTCTCACAATATGGGGATTCTTAGTTGAAAGACTATTCTCATCTTTGAATCTATGAGCTATCCAATGAATGGATGTTGGGTTGAGATGGATGCTCATCCATGAGTTGAGGCGGAGTATCTGGTAACAATCTCTATATCCCATTTTAATGAATATTGGGTTTGAGGTGGATACTCATCCATGAGTTGAGGTGGATTATCTAGTAACAATCTCTTATCCCATAATAATGAACTAAAGTAATGAATTTTAAGTACTTCGTGGGGAATAATGCTAAGCACCGAGTGGATATGGCTTGAGATGGATGCTCATTCGTGAGTTGAGGTGGGGAATCTAGTAACAATCTCTATATCCCATTTTAATGAATATTGGGTTTGAGGTGGATACTCATCCATGAGTTGAGGTGGATTATCTAGTAACAATCTCTTATCCCATAATAATGAACTAGAGTAATGAATTTTAAGTTCTTCGTGGGGAATAATGCTAAGCACCGAGTGGATATGGCTTGAGATGGATGCTCATTCGTGAGTTGAGGTGGGGAATCTAGTAACAATCTCTATATCCCATTTTAATGAATATTGGGTTTGAGGTGGATACTCATCCATGAGTTGAGGTGGATTATCTAGTAACAATCTCTTATCCCATAATAATGAACTAAAGTAATGAATTTTAAGTACTTCGTGGGGAATAATGCTAAGCACCGAGTGGATATGGCTTGAGATGGATGCTCATTCGTGAGTTGAGGTGGGGAATCTAGTAACAATCTCTATATCCCATTTTAATGAATGTTGGGTTTGAGGTGGATACTCATCCATGAGTTGAGGCGGAGTATCTAGTAACAATCTCTTATCCCATAATAATGAACTAAAGTAATGAATTTTAAGTACTTCGTGGGGAATAATGCTAAGCACCGAGTGGATATGGCTTGAGATGGATGCTCATCCATGAGTTGAGTCGGGGTATGTAGTAGCAATCTCTTGAGATGGATGATCATTCGTGAGTTGAGGCGGGGTATCTAGTAGCAATCTCCCTATCCCATAACTATGTGCCCACATAGGTTTATAGCTAGTGGATCCACCTAAGCTAAATGTTAACAGTCCTACCTTAGGCAAGTAGGAATCCCTTATCCGGTGAGGGTGACATGGGATTTCATGAATTACTCACATGGTCTATGTCGGTTAAGGCTTACCCCCACAAAGAATGTTAATGAACTATGGCTTCTCCAGAATGCACTACTTAGTGTGGGTGGGGGGGTATGGTACTTCATCCATACATTTCACAAGTAGGCTTTGAGAGGGGTTATGGTGTGTTCCTCTAATGTCTTAATGGCTAATGAATGAATGTGTTATTAATGAAGCTATTGAAGAATGTTGACTTATATGCTTAATGAGATGATGTATGCCTTACTTGGATTGTATTATGAGTTACTTCCTTGTCATCACTTATGAAATATTTATATTCCTTATGTATGTGTATTGTCTAAAAGTGAAAAGGAAGAATGGTAAGTTTAATTTTGGTGGCCTTAATGTGGTACTTAGTGTGGATGGTGGTATGGGATGCTATTCATACATTCCACAAAGTATATCTTGGGGTTACTTAAGGTGAAAGCTTAATGTGATGAAATGGCTTATATGTTGATTATGTTCTAATGTGATGACATGGCTTATATGTTGAATGTGATAGTATCTTATGCTTTTATGGAAAAGTTCATGAAGTTTTCTCAAATTGGCATAATGCATGGTTTTCAAACCAAATGTCCGTTTTAAAGCATGATTTTTGAATGGCTATCATACTTAGTACATTAAATGTGCTAACCCATATTTCTTCATTTTCTACCAAAGTGTAGGGTTTGGAGATTTGATGTTCTATATTTGGAAGATAGGTTTTTAATGAGCTTGGAGTTGAAGATTTGGTGAGTCCTCATAGTTTCAAAAATAAACCCACCCATTTCCCTTTATGTCTTTTACTTTATGTTTAGAGCTTTTGTATGGGCTGAGTTCCAAAGTTTATTCAAAGTGTTGTAGATGGCTTGAGACAAAGTATAGAAAGACTTCCGCTTGCGTTTATGAAAAATGACTTCGATTGTAAAAAAAGTTTTAAATTCCGCACTATTTTCCTATGTTCTTATGTGATGAAGTACTATGAGACTTGTATGAGACTTTTCGAAGTCTTGTACATCATATCACTTTTGGGGTGTAGGCTTGGGTCATGACAAACATGGTATAAAAGCATAAGGTTTTGTGATGGTTTTAGGATGTCTCAAACCACATCTAGTAGAGTCTTGTTCATAGTGTGAAGCGTGCCACATTTATGAATAAAAGGCTATTGGATGTTAGGAAATTCTTACTTCTTCATTCTTCAAGTCATGCCATACAGTTTAACTCTATAAGTTCTCTCTCATATTCCTTATCCGATGGTCTTTAGTATATGACCACTTGAAAGGCTTATGCTAGAATGAGTAAGGGAGAAAGGCTGGTCGTGAGGCTAATTATGGCTATGTGACTTGATAGATTTGAGATGATAGATTGTGATGTTGTCTTTAGTATGAATGGGTTGCTTTATGGATCTGTGTTTTGTTAATAGATTTGATGAATAATGGTGTTTAAGTGATGCCTAGAGATGTTGAGTGAGTAGACTCCTTTAAAAGAAGGGTATAAATGTAATTCACCTTGGTTTAGAATCATCTTGTGTGATGAGTTTGAATGTTTAGTGAGGATTTGCTCCGACCTTATAATTGAAAAAAATGATGCTTAAAAGAGTTGTATAAGCTTATTCCCAAGGGGGAGATAATGTGCTTAGATGGTAAGGTCATTGAGTACCCTTGATGTTCATGAGTTAGGTTTGCTTGAAATTCTCACCTTAAGAGATGAAGTGAGTTTGAAGAAGTTTAGATCCGGTTTGGTAGACTCATATGAGACCTTGAGTGATGTTGATAAGATTCTTTGTTAGCAAAAGTTGCTTAATGAGAACCTTTCTAGTTTAGAAGTACCGGTTGAGATCTTAGACCGGTAAGTTAAGAAAAGAAGAGTAAAGAAGTTGTTTCCATGAAAATGTAGAGGAGTAGTATTTTAGTAAGAGTTCTGGTTGAGGGTGCAACTTGGGGTAGGCCAACGGCCAATGAGAAGTCTCGATATCCTCATTCTCTTTCCTTCTATTCCTCTTCAAGCCTAAGACAAAGAGTTACTTTTTGGCTTGTTTCATGTTTTGGAGTCATGAGTGATTATGTGTTTCCATGGTCTCCTTATGTTATGCATGTTCTTGATAAATTTATGTTAAAATGAGAAAATGAGTTTTTTGAGTTGTTAAATGATGTCCCGAGCTTAGGTTGAAAGGTTGAGAGGTTTAGGGGTTAAACATCAAGGTACGACTCCCCAAGGACCAACCAAGGGGTCCTTGAGGAGGACCTTAAAGCCTAACCCCCAAGACCCAAGAACCAAAAAAACTATCAATTTGTGAAGGACTCACGGATGGGACCTATGCCCCGTAGGTCCATCCACGCCCCGTGGATGGCCTTCGTGGATCAAAGTCCCAAAAGTGATGTTGTAGAACCAAACCATGAGAAGCCAGGATGGCCTGTGGCCCCACCCACGGCCGTGGGTGGGGGTTCGTGGTTTGCACTTGGTTTGCTGTCAAGTGTCGGCCTAGGGGAGGGTTAAATGGTAAATTCATTTTAAGGTTAGTTAAGTTGGGGTACGGTTTTTATTAATTAATTAATGGATTTTAAGGCTTTTAAAAGTATTAAAAGACCTTTTCCAATTCATTATTCCAAATCACAAATTAGAAACCACCATCTTCCCCAAATAACATCTCTTTAAGAACCACCATTGGATAAGAAGTAGTCAACCTTTGAAGCTCAATATCTCACCATTCTAACTCAAGTTTCATGGAGTTCTTTCCTAAAGGTATGGTAGTCTTCATCCTTTATTAAGTTTCATTCAATGAGCCCCTTCAAAGATGATTTCAAGTATTCAAAATCCCCCCAAAATCTAGGGTTTTCAATCTATGCATGGGTTCAATTACAAAACGTTTTCAAAAGTTTATATATGATGAATTATCAATGGATTGTTGAATTAATGATGAATTATAGTAAATTTTCTCTATGAACCCATGTTTTCCCCAAAATCCTAAGTTGTGAATTGTGATTAGGAATTGATTGATCATGAATGTATGTTGAATTGTTTATGTTTATATTCAATTAGTTATTGAATCATGTTAATTCCCTTATCTAATTTATTATTCTAGATATTTGGGTTGAAATTGATTCATAGCCTTGGAGGGCAATTTCATGAAGGATGTATGTATAATTGTGATGTGAAGTATATGTGTGTGATCTCAGTGAAACTATTATGATCATGTTTAAAATTCTATTGTGTTAGTATTGAAAGCTTATTCTCAATTTAACACTTATGAATGATGATGATATCATGTGAAGGGTTACTTTAATGTAATGTTGTATCTTGAATTGGTAGGCTTAGACATCCTTTTCTTGTATAAATGAAAGTAATGTGGTTATGACTATAATGCAATGGTGGTGGTGTTGAAAGGTTATTCTCACACACACACACTCATGAATGAACAATGAATGAAGTTTCTATGATTATGTTAATGATGATTTGTTGATTGAAAGGCTATTCTCAATTGTACACTAATGAATGATAATTACATGTGAAAGAACTTTCTCACAATATGGGGATTCTTAATTGAAAGGCTATTCTCATCTTTGAATCTATGAGCTATCCAATGAATGAATGTTGGGTTGAGATGGATGCTCATCCATGAGATGAGGCGGAGTATCTAGTAACAATCTCTATATCCCATTTTAATGAATGTTCAGTTTGAGGTGGATACTCATCCATGAGTTGAGGCGGAGTATCTAGTAACAATCTTTCTTCCCATAATAATGAACTAAAGTAATGAATATTAAGTACTCCGTGGGGAATAATGCTAAGCACCGAGTGGATATGGCTTGAGATGGATGCTCATCCATGGTTGAGGCGGGGTATCTAGTAACAATCTCTATCTCCCATTTTAATGAATGTTGGGTTTGAGATGGATACTCATTCATGAGTTGAGGCGGAGTATCTAGTAACAATCTCTTATCCCATAATAATGAACTAAAGTATTGAATGTGAAGTACTCTGTAGGGAATAATGCTAGGCACCGAGTGGATATGGCTTAAGATAGATGCTCATCCGTGAGTTGAGGCGGGGTATCTAGTATCAATCTCTTGAGATGGATGCTTATCCATGAGTTGAGGTAGGGTATATAGTAGCACTCTCCCTATCCCATAACTATGTGCCCACATAGGTTTATAGCTAGTGGATCCACCTAAGATAAATGTTAACGGTTCTTTCTTAGGCAAGTAGGAATCCCTTATCCGGTGAGTGTAACACCGAGATTCCATGAATTGCTCACATTGTATATGCCTATTAAGGCTTACCCCCACAAAGCATGTTAATGAACTATGGCTTCTCAAGAATGCACTACTTAGTGTGGGTGTGGGTATGGGACTTCATCCATGCATTATACAAGTAGGCTTTGAGAGGGGTTATGGTGTGTTCCTCTATTGTCTTAATGTCTAATGAATGAATGTGCTCTTAATGAAGCTATTGAAGAATGTTGACTTATATGCTTAATGAGATGATGTATGCCTTACTTGGATTGTATTATGAGTTACTTCCAAAATGTTTATGTTCCTTATGTATGTGTATTGTCTAAAGGTGAAAAGGAAGAATTGTAAGTTCACTTTTGATGGCCTTAATGTGGTACTTAGTGTGGATGGTGGTATGAGACACTATTCATACATTGCACAAAGTATAGCTTGGGGTTACTTAAGGTGAAAGCTTAATGTGATGAAATGGCTTATATGTTGATTATGTTCTAATGTGATGACATGGCTTATATGTTGAATGTGATAGTATCTTATGCTTTTATGGAAAAGTTCATGAAGTTTTCTCAAATTGGCATAATGCATTGTTTTAAACCAAACGTCCATTTTAAAGCATGATTTTTGCATGGCTATCATACTTAGTATATTAAATGTGCTAACCCATATTTCTTCATTTTCTACCAAAGTGTAGGGTTTGGAGATTTGATGTTCTATTCTTGGAAGATAGGTTTCTAAGGAGCTTGGAGTTGAATATTTGGTGAGTCCTCATAGTTTCGAAGACAAACCCACCAATTTCCCTTTATGTCTTTTACTTTAGTTTAGAGCTTTTGTATGGGCTGAGTTCCAAAGTTTATTCAAAGTGTTGTAGCTGGCTTGAGACAAAGTATAGAAAGACTACCACTTGCGTTTATGAAAAATGACTTCGATTGTAAAGAAAGTTTTAAATTCCGCACTATTTTCCTATGTTCTTATGTGATGAGGTACTATGAGGCTTGTATGAGACTTTTCAGATTCTTGTACGCCGTGTCACTTCCGGGGTGTAGGCTTGGGTCATGACAGATTTAGTGTCCTCGAATTCTATTTTTTGTGCAAATAACTGATGTAAAATCCTTGATTTCTAGGTATTTGGATTGAGGAACAAAGTAAGGACACTAATTTGTAAAAAGGAACGAAGCTAGCTAAAAGAAGGAAGAAAAGAGAGCCTGGTGATCGCCAAGTTCATTTGGTGAGTCACCGAGCCACCGTTTGACCGCCTAAAGTTCTAGTGTGCCAAGCCCTAATGGAGAAAATCAAGTTGGCGAGAGAAAGGAGCAGTCGGTGGATCGCTGAATGGTTCCGCGATGCAGTGTTATTTCGCCCAAAGTTACAGACCTGGAGGATGCTGAAGGCCAAGATAGAAAGGTGATGAAATTGGCTAAAGGGCGCAGCGCCGAGTAGATCAACGAGCCTGACTTAATGCGTCGAATGGCTCTTCGCAGCATATTTTTGGCGACTATAAATAAGTTTTTGGACATTTAGTTTAGGAGCTTTTTATCATTATCAAGCATCATATTTTTGAATATTTCGAATTCTGAGTATTGAGACAAGTTTTTCCTTAGCTTTGAAGAATTGAAGTTTTTCACTTTTGAGAAATTGGAAGTGGGTCTTTGAGATTTTTCAATTTGGACCTTTGTAAAGACGAGATTAATCTTACCAAGTTGATGGAAATACAATTTGGTGACGATTTTTATCTTTTTATGATGTCTAGATAAAACCTCAATTCTTGGGGTGTGATTATGGGCTGATTTAGCTTATGGGTATTGCTAATTATTAGTTTAAATATTGTTTAGTAGTGATTTCAATCATTAATTGTTGTTTAATTTAAAAAATTGTAGTTGCAAATGCAGTTCTACCTTCGTGTTTTTGGCTTGCTCAAGAGAGAGGTTTTAAAACCAAAATTATTGATTGATGGTCTGTGGGTATTGGGTTGTCATGGGTTCAACTCGAGAGAGTGAATTCTAAATCCTTTTCCACACATTCAGCTCGAGAGAGTGAATGGACTAAAGGTTAGACTGTTCTTATTTTGCATGCTTGTTGATGTTCAAGAGAAATCAACTTGATTCGAGAGAAAATTAACCTCCTCTACAGTCTAGCTTAGTCACTAATTTACAGCTATTTTCTAATAGTTGTAATTACCCATTTGTCTATATTAGCCTATAATCGAATCACATCCCAAGAACCCGTCTCATTATGTCATTTCGTATTGTTTGTTGCTGTTGTAGTTGATAATTAAACCAAACCCCTTATTTGACATTCGTGTCACCCCTGATTTGAATTGTCTTTATTTGATAATGTCTATTCATGTGGCTAATTTGAGCATATTCGTACTTTCCTATTGAATCTTAAACACGTACCACTCCCTGTGGGATTGGACCCCAACTCATTTAGTTGAGTTATTATACTGACTAGTGATCATTGACACTTAGAATTTGATGAAGTGTCCTTGATACATTTAAATCAAAATGGCGTCGCTGTCAGGGAGTGGTGTTTGTTAAGATTCTTTGGTTAAGTTGAATTTTATTCTTTTTAGTTATAGTTGAATCTACTTAATTCTAGTTTTGGTTTTCATGTTGCTTGTTTAGTATAGAAGAAAGGAGCATATATGGTAGCAATGGTGACCTGATGGATCACCCTCCTTTGAGATTGATGATTCTTAGGATAACATCCTAACTTTCAAGCAATTGGAGGGTGAAACCATTTATGAGTTGTGGAAAACACTTAAGGCCCTATTGCAGCAGTGCCCAACTCATGGAATTCCAGATAAGATGCTTCTGGAATGCTTCTACAGGAGTCTGGGCCCCGAAAATATAATAGTGGCTGACCAACTCTCTTCGGGTTGTCTAATACGACAACGCTATGAAACAACTCAACTCCTTGATTGCGTGGCCAAGACCAACACGGAGACAGAGAAGGACCAAGACTTGGCCACAATGTTGGGTCAGCTAGATCTCTTGGTCAAAAAGGTCAAGGAACTGGAAGTAATGTACCAAAGAAAAGATAGGTATATTCCGTCTCATGAGCATCGCAGGACAAAGGAGTATGAGGGTGGGCAAATAGAAGAGGTGCTCTTACTCATTCATCACAAAGTCAAAGAATACGACAGATTGTTGAGAGAGATAAGAGAGATTGGCTCAATGCTAAATCAGCTAACAACCTCTCACTCCATGTTCATTCAGCTACTGGAGTCCCAAATGGGTCAAGTGTTGTCTTGTCTTTACCCGCATTAAGAAAGAGGGTTGCCTAGTGACACTGAGGCAAACCCCAAGAAGGAAAATTGAGTGGGGAAGTACGTCGTGCCACGACGTTAACTAAGGCGCTTCTTGGGACGCAACCCAAGTTTCACTGCTTTCGTTTTGTTTTAGAAATAATCGTGTGTTGATTTTGCAGGTTGAAGTGTAGAATGTGTTCGAAAACTACAGATTAGCAAGCTATAAGTCAGTCGGCGACTCGCCGAAGTAGTCGGCAAGCCCGACTTGGACCACCATTTGACCCAAGAAATTCTAAGGTCGGAGTTTGTAAAACTCGGCGACCCTAGGAGAAAATCAGCGTGTCGGAGAACAGGTCAACGATCTCGACTTTATCCGCCGTTTGGAACCCACATTAACTGGAGGTCCTATAAAACTAGGTGAGGTAAGTTCCCACTCGGCGTGTCGGCGAGCAAAACTAACGTTGCCTAATGGGCTAGAACTGGATGGTTTTTAAAGGCCAAAGATTTAAACTTTCAAACTCTTTCACATTCTCTCACTTTTTAACTATCCAAACTCACACCCGCACTAGAATTTTCTATATTTTGCATTATTATCGCGTGTTAGTCATCGATTGTGTGTTCAGAGTTGGATTTCTTTGCGGCCTAGCTTTTCAAAGTTTATATTTGGCTTTAAAGGTTGGTTTTTCGAACCCCAAACTTTTAATTAGTAATTTTTATTCATTTGCAATTGTTCTTATGTTAGTGATGTGTGTTGGGCCTCTCTAATCTATAATTGTGTGCTTGTGTGCCTATTTTAATTTGAAAATCATACCTAAAATGCCCTATTGCTGATTTCCTGAGATTTCGTGCTTTAAAATTGATCAAATCTTATTGGGTTGTTTGTTATTATTGGGTCTAGTCGGGTGAAGTCTAAGTAACCTGAATTTTTGCCAAATGACGTGCTTTGCCCAATAATGGAGCGGTTGACGTCATTCTTAAGGGCTAAAGTCATCAAATTGCTAAATTTGGTCAAATCGGGAGAAGTCTGAGTATCCCGAGGGCATGGGTGTAATGGGTCTAAGTCTAATTGAAATAGTGCATGTTTTGATTTTGTTTTCAGGGGCTGCGGGGTTGAATTTTGAAGATGGGGTTTAAAGTAGGCACGTTGGCAGTTTGGCGAGCTGGGTCGAGCTCGCTGAACCACTTGGCGGTTCGCCGAATCTCCCTTGATTGCCTTTATTTTCTAGCAATTGTTGAGTGGGGGTTCTATAACTTTCGGCAAGAAGCCTGAGTTTTCCAACTTCACTCGGCAACTCGTCGAAAGTCATTCTTCATTGCCCTTAACCCTTAAAATGCACTATAACTTTTGGCGGGCTTGTCCTTGCTCGCTGAATGTTGTCAGCGATTTGCTGAAAGGCTCCTCCCATTGCTGACATGCCAACTATTCTGAGAAATTTTGAGCCAATCCTTTTGGCAAGCCCGATCTGACTCGCCAATGTGATTTGGCGACTCACTGATCGATTCGGCGACTCACTGATCGATTCGGCGAGTCTGTCTGCAACTGTTTTTCTGCAACTTTGCTTGAGCTGTTTCTCACTTTCTACAATGTGTTTGCAGATATGGCTGGACCAAAAGTGGCAGGAAGAGACATGCCGCCCCACAAGAGAACTAAGGGAATAAAAGTTAATGAGGATGCAGCTTCATCCAGGGCTAAAGCTACCAAACTTCCTATCACAGGTAGAAAGGGAAAGGGTAGGGTAAAGCTCATTCTCCGCATCACCGGAGGCCAGCTCTGATAGTGACAACATCTATGCCACTCACCTCACCACTTCTAAGAGTGAGGGTGAGCACCAAGATCCTTGGGCTACCACTACTCAGCCTGAGGATAATGAGTTATTGCCAGCCCAGAGAGTTGAGTTGCAATCTAAGAGGCTGAACGATCCGTCTAGGATTAGGAATAACCAAGCCACCACTACTCCTACTCCTACACCAGCACTGGTTGTGGTTCCTGCACCAGCTGTACAGGGTCCTCTTCCCTGATCTATGAACAAACTGAAGACTGAGCGGCTGAGGACCATTATAGAGAAAAAGACGTTGTCCAGTGATGGAGTCATTGACAGATATCTGGAGATCATGAGTTGCTTAAGGTTCCATAAGTTCTAGCTGTTCACTAAACCCCGTGGTCCTTGTGTTCAAAATTGGATCCGGGAGTTCTACACTGCTTATGGAGATCTAGTACCACAAGGGAAGAAGCCAGCTGCTCAATTCAAGTCAGTAGACTATGTGGTTGTCAGGGGCAGAAAAGTGAAGTGTGATAGTGATGCTATCAATGCAGTCCTGGGTTGCCTAAATGATACTGACGACGATTGTCAGCACATGATCCGGACAAAAATGTTGGAGAACCTGAAAAATTGGTTGGCTCCTCTAATATCAAACGGTACTCCCAAGTGGCTCAAGGTTGGGGCATCCATTGAAAAGAAGGATTCGAATGTAGCAGCGAGGTATTGGTTTGGCTTCATCAGCGGTACCATCATGCCATCCCAGAACGAGTCGATTATCCGCCACGCCAAAGTAGCCTGTCTTGGTTGCCTCATTGATGAGACGAGGCTGAACCTGCGGATGATTATTGCATAGGAGATGCTTATGAGGGCCAAGCAGAGACAGACGTCCCTTCCATTCCCAATGTTAATTACAGAGCTGTGCAGACAAGCTCGGGTGCCTAGAGATGAGAAGAAGGATGTGAAAGTGATTCCCACATCTTCTACCGACATCCCAAGGATTGAGGTGGAGTACTTGAAAGATGAGGCCGAGAAAAATATGGCAGTCTCGGTGGACACATCCCTGGTTTTTGATGTTCAAACACTACCTACAAAGGCAGTATTGCCTACTTCGGCCCCTGTGCCTTCAGGTACATCTAGTGTTTCCCCTTTTGTTACGCATAGTACCTCTGTTTCCCCCCCTTGCCTCCCAGATCTGGTACGACTGCTGATGTTGTTGCCTAGCCTCCACTCACCCATGCTGCATTTCTACTGATGGGGAAACTAGCCCATTCTGTTAATAGATGTGCCGCCAGACTTGAGGCTACCATTCCTGGCATGATCGAGAGGTCCTTTGCCGATGCTGTGACACCTTTGAGTTCTACTATTGATACCTTTGCGGCACAGATAGCGGTGTGCGGGCAAGGCCAATAGGCTACTGAGGAGGTGACAGCTCAAAAGGACGCTATTGCTAAGCTGATGAGAGATGTGGGAAAATTGAAGTCCACCGACATGTCAATGATTTTTGGGACAGTGGAGATCCTAGATGTTCCTCCAGTTGTTCCTCCAGCTACCACCGGATATGATTTTCGAGTTGAGGAGGTGGCTGATGCTGAGTCTGAGGATGAGATCGATGAGGAGCTGCTTATTGTTACGATGAGGCTTCTTATGAGGGTCTCACGGAGATTGAGGAGGCCATGGTAGATGTGGATGTGCAGACTTCTTTTGCAGACACACCCCCTTAGTGGAGCTGGTACTGTTGATGTGATTCTGGGCACTGATGCCTAAGCTTAGAGTGTTGCACCTGGCACGGATTCCCTGATAAATGGAGCGACTGCGTAGATAAGATCCCTCTTTAGATGTGGATGTGCAGACTTCTTTGGCAGACACACCCCCTTAGTGGAGCTGGTACTGTTGATGTGACTCTGGGCACTGATGCCTAAGCTCAGAGTGTTGCACCTGGCACGGATGCCCTGATAAATGGAGCGACTGCGTAGATAAGATCCCTCTTTACCTCCCTCTCTATTTTCTTTTATTTATTTTTGGATGTTTTATTGCATTTAACGACAAAATGCTTTTTGTTTTTGGTGGGGTGAGGTATTTCCATACCTACCTCTTGTGATTATGACTTTTCTGTATATATTGGGTTTTCTGCTATATATTGTGTTTTGGCACTATGTTGTGGATTTTTGAGCTTGTGGCTCATTGTTTTAACTGAAAATGGTTTATGGACCCATCTAAAAAATTTGTCACCCTTTTTTATTGTGTTTGAATGTGGTTGTTCTTGTGCAAATTTGAGTATCGGTTATGTTCAATACCGATGACTTGAATGGTGCTTTCGATCGAACAAACATGAATGTGCGGCTACGATGAGGCCATATGAAGTTACATAGATAATATGTGAACTTTTTGCATCTCGTTGTGACTAGCCAATTATTGAATTAAGTCTCTTGTGATGAACATTGCACACTAGCGAAAGTGTGGAGTCTTGTTTGACATCGGTGTCAATGCCTTGTGTGATGAGCTTACCGCAAACCATGTGTGATGACACCTAGAATTTGCCTCGTTGGTCCGATTGACTAAGTGATGCAAGCTCTTGAAATGATCTTAGGAAACAATTTTAAAGAGTGAAACATTTTGACATTATACCTTTTTTGTGGCCTACCTTGTGAGTGTGTGAACTGTGCTTGAACATCCTTTGAGCCTTAGCCGTTTCTTGGAAGAAACTTGATGCAAATGAGACCTCTCTTTATCCCTTCATCTGTAATCCTCATGATGTGTGGTTTGTTTGAATAGCCAACTTAGGCCAAAAGCCCTAAGTTGGGGGTGTGGTGAAAAGAGAGGTAAATCAAGAAGTGCAAAGAAGTCCTCCTTGACCCATGGTTTTGAGAAAAATGGAACCCTTCCATACAAAAAAAAGGAGACAAAAACAAAAGAAAAATGAAAAAGAAAAGAAAAATGAAAAATAAAAAGAATGAAAATGTTGTGGAATAAAGTTGTGAAAGTTGCAAAATAAATGGGGTTGTCCGGTATTCCATGGAAAGTGAATAATGGGGTGAATTGTGAGCATGAATGAGAATGATAAAGAAAAGGAAAGGAAGTGTTGTTCACACCACATTTTATGAGGATAGCAACCACTGAGCCTAAATGACCATACCTTTGCAGTCAGCCCCGTTACAAGCCTTGAAAAGACCTTTTTGATCTTGAGTGAGCTGAAGCAAGTGTTGATTGCGAAATAAGGGCAAACCTATGGGTGGAGTCATTTATATGTGCATCTTTGTGAGTGTGATAGTTGTTTGTGATTCTAGAGTTATAAATTGTTTAACAATTGTGTGTGAATATGGAATCATCTTTGTGTGAGGGAATTTGAGTACCTTTGTTGAGCTTGAACTTGCATTTGAAGCAAGTATTGTGAACTTGGAAGCTTTGATAATGGTGAGTCACAACTTGAATCTTTGAGTGCGCAATTGATCCTTGGATAAGTAAGTTGAGTCTTGTTGTGTGCATTCATGATTGATTCTTGTGTAGCACTATTTGAGACATCCTTTTTGAACTACTGAACTTGAGTTTTACTTGAGGACAAACAAAAGTTTACGTTGGGGGTGTTGATGAGTCCGAGATTTTGACTCCTTTAGGGCTTTATTTGTATAGATTTAGTGTCCTCAAATGCTTGTTTTGTGCAAATAACTGATGTATAATCCTTGATTTCCTGGTATTTGGATTGAGGAACAAAGTAAGGACAATAATTTGCAAAAAGGAATGAAGTGAGCTGAAAGAAGGAAGAAAAGAGAGCCTAGTGATCGCCAAGTCCATTTGGCAAGTCGTCGAGTGGCCATTTGATCGCCTAAAGTTCCAGTGTGCCAAGCACTGAAGAAGAAAATCAAGTTGGCGAGAGAAAGGAGAAGTTGGCGGATCGTCGAATGGTTCCGCGATGCAGTGTTAGTTCGCCCAAAGTTACAGACCTGGAGGATGCTGAAGGCCAAGACAGAAAGGCAATGAAATTGGCTAAAGGGTGCATCATAGAGTGGATCGGCGAGCCCGACTTACTCCGCCGAATGGCTCTTCGCAACATATTTTTGGCGACTATAAATACGTTTTTGAACATTTAGTTTAGGAGCTTTTTATCATTATCAAGTATCATATTTTTGAATATTTCGAATTCTGAGTATTGAGACAAGTTTTTCCTTAGCTTTGAAGAATTGAAGTTTTTCAGTTTTGAGAAATTGGAAGTGGTTCTTTGAGATTCTTCAATTTGGACCTTTGTAAAGAC
>NW_006239001.1:1716832-1776635 GCF_000226075.1 Solanum tuberosum
CACTAGTTTTCATGAACATGCACCACATAAGGAAATCATGGAAACATCTAAAACACACTTGACTCCAAAACATAATGAAACTAAGAGGAACTTATCACCTCAAGGTCTTCTAGGGGTCTCCAAGACGGGGACCAAACTTCCCAAACTCATTACACATATCTAGGGTGAGAAATTCAAGTAAACCCAAATCATAAACATTAGGAACACTCAACGACCTTTCTATTGATGAGTCCGAGCTTTAGACTCTTTAGATCTTTATTTATATAGATTTAGTGTCCTCAAATGCTTGTTTTGTGCAAATAACTGATGTATAATCCTTGATTTCCTGGTATTTGGATTGAGGAACAAAGTAAGGACAATAATTTGCAAAAAGGAATGAAGTGAGCTGAAAGAAGGAAGAAAAGAGAGCCTAGTGATCGCCAAGTCCATTTGGCAAGTCGTCGAGTGGCCATTTGATCGCCTAGTGTGTCAAGCCTTGAAGGAGAAAATCAAGTTGGCGATGGAAAGGAGCAATCGGCAAATCGCCGAGTGGTACCGCGATGCAGTATTAGATCACCGAAAGTTACAGACCTGGAGGATGCTGAAGGCCAAGACAGAAAGGCAATGAAATTGGCTAAAGGGTGCATCATAGAGTGGATCGGCGAGCCCGACTTACTCCGCCGAATGGCTCTTCGCAACATATTTTTGGCGACTATAAATACGTTTTTGAACATTTAGTTTAGGAGCTTTTTATCATTATCAAGTATCATATTTTTGAATATTTCGAATTCTGAGTATTGAGACAAGTTTTTCCTTAGCTTTGAAGAATTGAAGTTTTTCAGTTTTGAGAAATTGGAAGTGGTTCTTTGAGATTCTTCAATTTGGACCTTTGTAAAGACGAGATTAATCTTACCCAGTTGATGGAAACACAATTTGGTAACGATTTTTATCTTTTTATGATGTCTAGCTAAAACCCCAAATTCTTGAGGTGTGATTATGCGATTATGTGATTATGGGCTGATTTAGCTTATGAGTATTGCTAATTGTTAGTTTAAATGATGTTTAGAAGTGATTTCAATCATTAATTGTGGTTTAAATTGAAGGATTGTAGTTGCAATTATGGGCTGATTTAGTTTATGGGTATTGCTAATTGTTAGTCTAAATGTTATTTAGAAGTAAGTTCAATCATTAATTGTGGTTTAATTTAAAGAATTGTACTTGCAAATGCAGTTCTACCTTCATGTTTTTGGATTGCTCGAGAGAGAGGTTTAAAACCAAGATTATTGATTGATGGTCTGTGGGTATTGGGTTGTCATGGGTTCAGCTCGAGAGAGTGAATTCTAAACCATTTTCCACACATTCAGCACGAGAGAGTGAATTGACTAAAGCGTAGGTTGTTCTTATTTTGCATGCTTGTTGATGTTCGAGAGAAATCAACTTGATTCAGGGTAAATTGTTCGAGAGAAAATTTACCTCATCTATAGTCTAGCTTAGTCACTAATTTACAGCTATTTTCTAACAGTTGCAATTACCCATTTGTCTATATAATAGCCTATAATCGAATCACATCCCAAGAAACCGTCTCATTATTGTCATTTTCGTATTGTTTGTTGTTGCTGTAGTTGATAATAAAACCAAAACCCCCTGATTTGAATTATGTCTTTATTCGATAATGTCTATTCCTATGGTTGATTTGAGTATATCCGTACTTTCCTAATGAATCTTAATCACCTACCACACCCTGTGGGATTCGACCCCAACTCATTTAGATGGGTTATTATACTGACTAGCGATTGTTGACACTTAGAATTGGATGAAGTGTCCTCGATACGTTTAAATTAAACACATATACCATAATCATAAGAGATACATCATAAAACATAAACTATAAGCATAAGAGATAACAACATAGTCATAGGCATAATCAATGCATATAGATCAACATAACATAAGAGAAACACTTCATAAGTAACCCTCAATGTATGTTTGTGCAATGGATGGATAAGACCCCATAAATCTCACACATGCTAAGAAAACCCCTTTAGGCCCTCATTTATATTCATCATCTTTTGATCTGATCCTTAGCTTAATTCTCACAGATAACGAAACATTTACCTTTAGTCAAACATATCAAGGAAGGCAACTATAGCAACAATCCAAGCTAATCTAACATCATGCAAGTAAATCTCATATAAGAACATACTTACAATACTTCCTTGAAGTAATATTGTTTCATTATAAACATGCTACTTTGATTAGGGACTCGTCCCTCATATTCATACTAATCATGGAAGCATATCTCTCCATTAGTCCACAACACCTCATCACTCGTGAATGGTTATAATTTACCAAATCAAAGCTATCAAGTTAAGGCACCTTACTATGCTAGACCAAGCTATCATGGAAAGCATACTCGCATGCAAGTCCAAGATATTCAAGGAAGGGTACTATTTTTCAATCCAAGCTATCATGAAATGATGTGGCCTCACCTAGTCAAGCTATCATGCAAGCATCCTCTTCTTCTAGTTCAAGCTACATTGGAAGGATACATTTTCTCAATCCAAGGCTATCCATGCCTGGTCTTGTCTTACCAAGTCAAGCTATTCATGAAGGGATATCACATCACTACTTCAAGATAAGATAGTTCATACATGCTTTGATTCAATTTAGGTGAGCAAGCCTTTCAACCTAGAATCATTTATGTGAGTAAACCTTTCACATCATGATCAACTACACTTTATTCTCAAAGTGTTCTTAAAGCATTTACATAGGTTCCATAAGACATGCATAATCTCATACATTCATAATATATGTCATGTGGGTAAAGGCCTTCCACAACAATACCATATACAAATCAACATACATATAAGCTTCACTCTTAAAGCCTTAGCATTCATAGATCATCATATTAGACTTACTCTCAAGCAATACTTTTCATGATCATCATGTAGGCCTAAATCTCAAGACATTCTAATCACATGTTTCACTCTTTAGCAATTATAATCATATATCATCATATAGGCTCAATCTCAAGCACTACTAATCATAATTCATCATATAAGCTTGAATCTAATCAATTCATGTCTATATGTTTTAATATTAACCAATTCATATCTAGGTGCTCTAGTCTCAAGCAATCCATAATGTAGTTCATCCTTAGAAGATCACATCTAAGCCCTTAATTTCTCCTTTCATGGCTTAAAACTCAACTATATCAAATTCACCTTAGAATCATAGGTTAATCATGGATACATGTAGAATCATACTAAAATCATGCAATTCTACCATAAACCATCACAAACAATCATAATCCACTCTATTGAATCATAACCCATAACATTAGAAGAAATCCTACATTGAATTGGGGAATTCTTCTTCTAAATTGGGGAAAACATGGGGGATTCATGGATGAAAGGAATCCATGAATGAATAAGCCATCATTCCTTGATTACAATGCCAACAAAGCTTGGAAGAATGGAGACTTGGCTTGACCTAGCTTAATCATCTTCTTCTTCTTCTTCACTTTCTAGAGAGAGAATAATTGAGAGGGAATTGGGTTTCTTTTGGGATCTTGAAGTAATGACTTGAATGACTTAATTTAGGGGTCTAAAGTCTTTATATAAGTGGTCTAGATTAGATTAAATCGACACCACTAAATCCTAATTAAAACCAGAAACCCCAAAGTACCCCTAAACATAAGCACCCAAAACTATCTCACTACCTCATCCACGAGACCCCGACCACGGGGCGTAGGTTGACCTACGGCCTGTACTGGTTAGGTGAGGTTTGGGGTCCGAGACACTAGAAATTGGCTTGGACCTACGACCCCTATCCACGATGTGTGAATCCACCCACGGGGCGTGGGTCCTGCTGTTGTTGTAGGTCATTGTCTTGGGCAATTTCTTGGGGCCTTCTTCATGGGCCCTTAGTAGGTTCTTTAGGGGTGACACCTTGATGTTGTAACATGCTAAACCCTCTATTGAAGTTCGGGGTGTTTCCTTTGGGATCATTCGTCCTCGAATGACATTCTAGGCAATTTTTAAATGAGACAACTCAAGACTAGCAACCCATCATGCATGCAACACATCTAAATGCACACAACCAAAGAGGAATCATCAACCTTAAGCTAGACATGCTCAATGCATTACAAGGAATGTAGGAACTACACCGAACAGCCCAAAATGCATAAAATTCAGCATCTACTCAATTTTAAGGAGGAACTACCATCTCCGGGCTAAATTACACTCAACACCATCTCATGGAGCTCATATGCAAATTAAATCTCAAAAAGCATATCTAAATATGTTCATCTACTCATCTCATGAAATCCATAGGCAACTCTACTTAAAGCAAGGAAAACAATTTACATAAGTCATTTCTTTAAGATTTTTCATGAACATGCAGATTTATAAATCATGCCAACGCATAAAACACACATGACTTTCTAAACAAGGAGCTAACCATAAGGAACTCACTAACTCCCCAACTTTCTAAGGGATCTTTTCAATACACTCTATCCACTTAAAGACATGGAAAATCAAATGCAACGATGCCACCCATTAGGCAACTGATATTTCTGTAATCAAGAGACAACTTCCAATGCAAGTGTCTACGATCGTACAATAGTAAAGTAACCCAACCAAGGTGGGGTCGAGTCCCAAGGGAGCGGTTTCTGAAAATTAGTGATTAAGCGCGAAAGTGCTAAAGCTATCCATAGCTAAAGACTTTATCGAATGAAGATATGACAAATTAAAGAGTTTGACACGAGTGTCAGTTATCAATGGGGGGTTTGTAAACAAGTAAAGAGTAAAATCAGAAAAAATAAGGAGAGATACGAATATGGAGATGGGATTCTTGGGATGTGATAGGAATACGGGAAAAACTAAACTATTGGGTACATGCTTTTGACAATAAATCTGTTGAATATTTGTGACTAGGCTAGAGTATAGTGGGGTAAATTCTCTGTCGAGTAACTTACCCCGAATCAAATGGGTTCCTCTCGGACACTCACTTGCCGCATGAAGAACATCCTCCGCCTTAGCCCACTCACTCTCTCGAGCTGAGTGTGTGGGAGAAGGACTAGGGTTCACTCTCTCGAGCTGAACCTCATGTCGACCCAATCCCACCGGCTATCAATTTAGTAGTCTTAGTTTTACGACCTCTCTCTTCGAGCAAGCCGAAAATACAAAGGTTGAAATCGTATTTGCAACTACAATTTCATTAAGTTCCACCACAACTACTAAATGAAATCACATCTAAACAATAAATAAATCATCAACAAGCAAGACCCAACAAAAAATCTAATCCATATTCACAAAATCACACCCCAAGAATTGGGGTTTTAGCTACACATGCTAAAGAGATAAAAATGTATACCAATATCACTTTCCATCAATGGGTATGCAAGATTAAGTCTTAAAACAAATCAAAAGTGAAGAATCCACAGACCCAAGTCCAAAATCTTGGAGTTGAAACCCTTTGAATTTTCAAGTTCTTCAAAACCCTCTCCAAGTTTTTTAGAGAGAATATTCTCAGTCTAATATTAAAACTTAATAATAAAACTTGATAATAATAATTTCTGCTCTGCTAAGCTATAAAACTTCAACTAGTATTTACAGTTTTTAGGAAATGTGTTGCAAAGGATCACTCGAAGAAGTTAGTTGGGATCGCCGATCAACTCGACGATCCGCCCTTTGGTCTAGTTCATCGCCGTCTTGCGTTAGCCTTCATCATCATTGTGTTTGAATCATTGGGCAACATAGTATAGCTTCGCGGAACTGCTCGGCGATACGCTGACTGCTCCTTTTCACCGCCGATTTGATCCTTTCCTTCGGGGCTCAGCACACTGAACAAAAGGTGAGGATAATACCTTTTGGCGACTCGCCGAATGGGTTCGGCGATTCTCAGATCTTCTTTTCTTCATTCTTTCAACTGCCTTTGTTCCTTTTTTGCTAAGTAGTGTCCATGCTTTCTTTAAAATTCCAAATACCTGAAACTTAAGGGTTTTCATCAAATATTGAGATAAAATATGCATTTGAGGACACTAATTCTATCAAAATATAGCCCTAAATGAGTCCAATTTGTGGACTCATCAGCAACCTAGGTCATAAGCACCCTTACCAACACATTTCAAGATCTCTTACAGGCCTACAAAATGGGGACTACACTTCCCAACCCATTACACCTTTCAAAGGAGGGAAAATCAAGCAAACTCCAAATCATGAAAATTAGGAACACTCAACGACCTTGCTATATACGTACACCATCTCCCCCTTGGGAGAATGCGTAAACGGACTTTTTAAGCACCATATCCTTCAACTCTAAGGTTAGATCAAGTTATCACTAAGCTTTCACATCCATCACACAAGATGACTCTAACCATGGTAAACTATGCTACTACCCTTTTTGAGGAGTCTACCTACTCAACACATTAAGGTATTACCAAAACACCCTATACACCAAGTCTTACCCACATACCCAAAACTAATAACGACTAAGTAGGGTTCTACTTTAATAGCACATAACAACAATGTAGCCAATCATACTAAGGACAACATCAAAGTCTAGCATATCAAGTTTATCAAGTCACAAAAGAAAAGCAACACCGAAATCTAATAAAGCATAAAACACCTACCAGTAGTCTCATTTGGAGGACACTCTTGTTCACATCTAGCTTGGAGAGTATAGAACCTATTTTGCCTTGGAGAATTCCCATCCGAACCATTAGGGACAACTTGCTTAACCTTAGCCTTCATCTTTGGACAATTTCTCATCTTGTGGCCACTCTCACCACAACTAAAGCAACCCTCACTACCGGCCAAACACCTACCCTCATGTCTTTTTCCACATTTAGCACAAGTAGGCCAAAGGGACTGATCACTACTAATTCCTTGCAGTTTAGGGTTAGACACACTATCTTCACTATACTTAGGAGCATTGGAGTAGTCTTTCCCACAAAACCTTTGTTGATTCCTAGAATGACCATGCTCATTGGACCTCACATGAGAGGAATCACCATCATAATTTCTAGACCTCTTTTTCTCCCTAGATCTCCCTTTTAGTTTTGCCTCCTCAATTTGTTGAGCATGAGTCAAAAGACGAGAAATATCCATATCATGAACAAGCATAGCCGTACAACATTCTTTCACCACTAGATCGGACACTCCTGACACAAACTTACTCATCTTAGCCCTACGATCCTCCATAATAGATGGAGCATACTTAGATAGTTGGGTAAACCTCAAGGTGTATTCCTTAACACTAATACTACCTTGCCTAAGGTTAATAAATTCAAGCACCTTAGCCTCTCTCATCTCTAGAGGGAAAAACCTATCAAGAAAAGCATTTTTACACCTCTCCCTCTCTATGGGACCCATTTCCACCAATCTAGACTATTTCCATTAATTAAACCACACTTGAGAAACTCCCTTAAGTTGGTAAGCGGCTAATTTTGCATTCTCCGCCATAGTAACTCCCATAATGTCTAACACCTTATAGACCTCATCTATAAACTCTTTAGGATCTTCTTTTATCTTTGACCCATAAAACTCCAGAGGGTTCATCCTCATAAAATCCCTCACTCTTGAAGCGACTGTACACACAATTGGGTTCATGGGGGCAACCACCTCTCTATTGTCTTGAGCCGTCACAGCTTGAGCCAACACTTGGAAAGCCGATCTAAACTCCGCATTTGATACATTTTCATCCTAAGGATCATGCAGAGCTTGAGGAGGAGCTTGGTGAGGAACTTCTTGTTCCACATTGTCTTCCTCATTCCTTCTAGCGCTAGCCCTTGTAGTAGTCATATCTTGAAAACCATCGGGCATGGATTAGGAGAAAGACCTTATAGAGTTAAACTCTATGGAACGACTTAGAGAAGTGAAGAAGGGAAGTTTCCTAACGTCTAATAGCCTCTCATTTATAAATGTGGCGCGCTTCACACTTATGAACAAGACTTTACTAGACGTGGTTTGAGACATCCTAGAACCATTCTAAACATTGTGCTCTGATTACTAAGTTTTTCAAAACCCAGGGATACCCCCTAGGCGTAACACGATGTACAAGACCCCGAAGGACCTCATACATGCCACTTAGCTTTCATAAGATAAGATAATAGAAAATGGTGTAGAAATATAAAACATTTTCCAATATACTCAAAGTTCATAAAACAAAACGGAAGTTTTTAACACTTGTCTCAAACAATCTAATACATGAAAGTCTTGGGACACAGCCCATACAAAAGTTCTAAACATAAAAGAAAGACATAAACGAGAGGTGGTCAAATCCTAGATGCTATGAGGACTCACCAAATCTTCACTTGCTTTCTCTACTAAGATCCTAGCCACGGGAACGGAAGTTAAGATCGCCAGACCCTACATTTGATAAGAATGTAGGAAAGAGTATGCGTTAGTATAAAATATACTAAATATGATGACTAGCATAAATCATCAACATAAACATATCATAGGCATTAGTCAACATTAGACATATACCATAATCATAAGAGATACATCATAAAACATAAACTATAAGCATAAGAGATAACAACATAGTCATAGGCATAATCAATGCATCTAGATCAACATAACATAAAAGAAACACATCATAAGTAACCCTTAAAGAATGCTTGTGCAATGCATGGATAAGACCCCATAAATCTCACCCATGCTAATCAAACCCCTTTACGCCCTCATTTATATTCATCGTCTTTTGATCTCATCCTTAGCTTAATTCTCATAGATAAGGGAACTTTCACCTTTAGTCAAACATATCAAGGAACGCAACTATAGCAAAAATCCAAGCTAATCTACCATCATGCAAGTAAATCTCATATTAGAACATACTTACAATACTTCCTTGAAGTAATATTGTTTCATTATAAACATGCTACTTTGATTAGGGAATCGTCCCTCATATTCATACTAATCATGGAAGAGTATCTCTCCACTAGTCCACTACACCTCATCACCCAGGAATGGCTATAATTTACCAAATCAAAGCTATCAAGTTAAGTCACCTTACTATTCTGGACCAAGCTATCATGGAAAACATGCTCACATGCAAGTCCAAGCTACTCAAGGAAGGGTACAATTTCTCAATCCAAGCTATCATGAAATGATGAGGCCTCACCTAGTCAAGCTATCATCCAAGCATCCTCTTCTTCTAGTTCAAGCTACACTGGAAGGATACAATTTCTCCATCCAAGGCTATCTATGCCTGCTCTTGTCTTACCAAGTCAAGCTATTTATGAAGGGATATCACATCACTACTTCAAGATAAGATAGTTCATACATGGTTTGATTCATTTTAGGTGAGCCAGCCTTTCAACTTAGAATCATTTATGTGAGTAAACCATTCACATCATGATCAACTACACTTTATTCTCAAAGTGTTTTTAAAGTATTTACATAGGTTCCATAAGACATGCATAGTCTCATACATTCAAAATATAGGTCATATGGGTAAAGGCCTTCCACAACAATACCATATACAAATCAACATACATATAAGCTTCAGTCTCAAAGACTTAGAATTCATATATCATCATAATAGCCTTACTCTCAAGCAACAATCTTCATCATCATCAAGTAGGCCTAAATCTCAAGAAATTCTAATCACATGTTTCATTCTTAAGGAATTCTAATCATATATCATCATATAGTCCCAATCTGAAGCACTGCTAATCATAATTCTTCATATAATCTTGAATCTAATCAATTCATGTCTATATGCTTTAATCTTAAGCAATTCATATCTAGTTGCTCTAGCCTCAAGAAATCCATAATGTAATTGATCGATCTTAGAAGATCATATCTAAGCCCTTAATTTCCCCTTTCATGGCATAAAACTCAACTATATCAAATTAACCTTAGAATTATAGGTTAATCATGGATACATGTATAATCATACTAAAATCATGCAATTCTACCATAAACAATGACAAACAATCATAATCCACTATATTGGATCATAATCCATAACATTAGAAGAAACCCCACTTTGACGTGGGGAATTCTTCTTCTAAATTGGGGAAAACATAGGGGATTCATGGATTAAAGGAATCCATGAATTAATAAGCCATAATACCTTGATTACAATGTCAACAAAGCTTGGAAGAATGGAGACTTGGCTTGACCTAGCTTGATCCTCTTCTTTTTCTTCTTTACTTTCTAGAGAGAATAATTGAGAGGGAATTGGGTTTCTTTTTGGATCTTGAAGTAATGACTTTGAATAACTTAATTAAGGGGTCTAAGTTTTTTATATAGGTGGTCTGGATTAGGGTAAAATGACACCACCTAATCATAATTAAAATTGGAAACCCCAAAGTACCCCTAAACTTAACCATCCAAAACGGTCTCACTGCCTCATCCACGAGACCCCAACCACGGGGCGTAGGTTGACCTACGGCCCATACTGGTTGGGTGTGGTTTGGGGTCTGAGACACGGGGAAATGGCTTGGACCTACGACCCCTATCCACGAGGCGTGGACCCACCCATGTGGCGTGGGTCCTGCCGTAAGTCACTGTCTTAGGCAATTTTCTTGGGGCCTTTTTCATGGGCCCTTGGTAGGTCCTTGAGGGGTTACACCTTGATGTTCTAACATGCTAAACCCTCTATTAAAGTTCAGGGTGTTAAAACCTATGAGTCGAGTATTCATGAGATTAGTAGTATCTTTGAGTCCTTGAATTCTAGAGTCAATTAGTTTCAACTATTGAGTTTTATATATGGTTATTGAAAACCTTGAATTGAGTCGTTCACATCCATAATTCGGCATGAACCCTATTTTTATAAGTATTTTACAATAATTCATAATTTGTTTAAAGTCTTGAGTAAATGAGTATGAGGAAGAGTAGAGTCGAGTTTCATTTCTTTAAAATGAATATATGGGAAATAAGTATTCCCAAGAGTAAATGTTTTCATATTAAAAGAGGAGGAAACTAATATTTCCAAATGAGTTTTGAGAATTTTGAGTACCATCTCTTTTAAGAGAAATATTTTTGAGTAATAATCTCAAAACACAGAAAAGTTGTGTTTTCTTAATAACATAAAGTATATTTTTGGGAGTAGTATTGAACACCAATATGGGGAGAGTCCTAACAACTCACAGCCCCCATAAACCATGTAGCCAACATCAGTAGAAAGGGTCATACTTTTTAGATGATTCCTTATTGCTTTTTAGCATAGACTAGTGGATCCACTTAGTTAGTAGGTTCTATACCCCGACAAAGTATAGGAAAGTTCTGGAAGCATGGTCTAGACGATGTATCATCACATAGCTCATAGTGATACTTTTCGACTAGAGAATCTCCCAAACAGAGTTATTTTCTATCTTTATATACAATTGAGTTATTATTGTATCTTTTCTTACAACTGAGTTATTATCCATTGTTTTTAAAATCTTTCACGATATTGCATCTTTTATTCTTGCTTTATCCTTGAGTATCTAGAGTTGAACTATGTTTCACATAGTTGAGTATTTTATTGTTGAGTTGAGCCCTATTTCTTGGAGTTGAGTTGAACTATGTTTCACTAAGTTGAGTATCTTACTATTGAGTTGAGCCTTATTTTCTCAGAGTTGAGTTGAACTATGTTTCACAAAGTTTAGTTCAGTATTGTGTAGTTGAGCCCTGTTTCTTTGAGTTGAGTTGAACTATGTTTCACTGAGTTGAGTATCTTACTGTTGAGTTGAACCGTATATTATCTGAATTGAGTTGAACTGTGTTTCATTGAGTTGAGTGAGTTGAGAAGAGGTAAGTATGTTTCTTTTCCATCAGTTCAAGCTTCTGTTTATGCTTTAGAATTCCCTTACATGCTCGTACATTCCATGTACTGAGCCATTTGGCCTGCATCGTTTCATGATGAAGATACATGTATTCAAGATCATCAACAGGCATTTCATTGAGGTCATGTGATATTCCAATCAGCTTTGGTAAGCTATCTTATATTCCAGAGAACTTCACCTTTATCCTACAGTTAGTAGTTTTGAGTTGTCGTGGGTCTTGTCCCAATATCCTTCTGTAATAGTAGAGGTTTTATAGATAGACAGAGTTGAGGAGTTTCTGTATTTACTTTTATTTTGAGTATTCTACAGACTTTTAAAAAGGTTGAGTATTTGAGTTTATTGAATTTATTTTAGTTTTACGCTTTTGTATGCTTGAGTTAGTGTTCTGCATGTAGCCAGCCAGGATGAGGTTTCTCTTGGGGACCAGGAATGGTTCTTGTGTGCCGGCCATGTCCAGGGTGTAGGCTCGGGTCGTGACAATTACCCACTCCAACTAATCTCTTTCGAGCATAAACCAGAGAATGGAAGTAGGAATTAAGTATGCAACCTTAAGCCTTAAGTTAACCCCATGATAGATAGACCAAATACATACATGACCAACAACTAAACAGAGCATAGTGCAATACCCACTACATTAAATTAATACCCAACCTCATTGGAGCACCCCTAGATCTTGGGGTTTTAGCCTCCCATCACAAAAAGTAAAGAAAGTATACCTTCCATGGAAGCAGTCATGGGTAACTTGAAATCAAGTAATTAAGAGTAAACCCATTTTGGATTTAACTACAAATTATCGAATTCAAGATTCAAATTGTAAATGTCACGACCCAGGGGTACTCCCTAGATGTAACATGGCGTATAGAACCCGAATGACTCCATACAAGCCACTTAGCCCTCATAACATAAGAATAGAACAATAAGAGTACAATAATAGTCCAAGTCCAAAACATTATATAAAATGAAAAGCGGAAGTCTAAAATCTTGTCTCATCATAGCCATTACAATAGAATGAAATTGGCCATAGCCCATACATCATGTCCAAAATAGAAAATACATGAAAGAAACTAAACAATAAGAGTCCGTCCTCGAAGCATGAGGACTCACCAAAGCTCAGGAATCAATCAAATCACCAACTAGCCACTAAACTGAGCACACTGAATATCGGACCCTACATTTGGGTAAAATGTAGGCGAGAGTATGTGTTAGTATAGAACAATGGATGAAGTATGATATACATGCATAAAACATTTAAAACATGCTAAAAGGAACACACTTCATTTCATGACATGCAATTGACCAAGTTAAACATAATATAAAAGAGTTATAAAACATAAGTCATAAATCATGGTCAATGAAAGCTAACTTCTTCTTTAAAATCTTTGAACTCATATGCGATACTTCTTGAAGTAACCTTAGTTCATTATTACTTGTAGGGAATTAGCCTTACCCGACATTGAGACAATGTGAGTTATAACATGATCCCCTTGTGTCTCCCACACCGAAAAGGGTTGTTCTACTTGCTGAAGGTAGAACCTCAACTTCTAGCTTAAGTGGATCCACTAGCTAATCAACCTATGGGGGCACATAGGTATGGGATAAGCAGATTGCTTCTAGAAACCCAGCATCCATTACTAGAGAGCTTCCATCTCATGAGATTGCTTTGGAAACCCGACCTCTACTACGGGAAAGCTTCCATCTCATATTCAATATCCACTCGGTGCTAAGCATATATCCCACGGAATAAATATTAATTCTTGACTTATCTCATAATCCATGGGAAGGTGCCCTTGGACAACCAAACCAAGCTAGTTTCATTATAATAGCTCCTTGTCTTCGATTCAATTAGGTGAGAAAGCATTTCAACCTAAGAATCCTTCCAATGTGAGAAAACCTTTCACATCATACTAGTTATGTGTTTATGATAATGTCTTTTCAACAACACAACAACTACATCATCATTGGTACTTTACTCTCAAAGCACCCTTAAAACATTTGCATAGATTCCATAAAACATTGCATAAGTCCATAATTCACCTCTTGAGGTCAAAACCCACTTTCAATCATCAATACTTACAAAACATGGGTTAGATATGGTTTTCATCATAAATACATGTAAAGCTTGCAATACATGCTTAATTTCATAAAACTCTTCCTTGAAGATCAAAATCCCACATCATATGATTCATAACTTTAAAACATGGTGATTACATGGGTTCATTGGGGAAATTAACATAAAATCAACATGTATCATCAATTCATGCATAAAAGATCATAATTCAATCATTTATATCAATAATTAAGAGAACCCATAATAATTGAAGAAAACCCTAACTTAATTGGGGAATTCTAATCTTTGAAATTGAGGAATTTAGGAACTCCATGGATGAAAGGAATCCATGGATGAAAACTATCATACCTTGACTCCAATTGCTAGCCTTCAATAGAGGAATTGGGACCTTAGCTTGAAACCCTAGATGAATCCTTCTTTTTCTTCTTCTTCTTCAAGTTTCTAGAGAGAGAATATTTGGAGAGGAATTTGGTTTTTTGTTTGTGAAATTTGAAGAATGAAGTAAATGGGTTAATTTGGGGGTTGAAAAAGCTTGCATAGGGGTCTTAGTGAAGGGTAAAATGTAGTATTGGATCGAATTAATTAGGAAAATACCCAACTGCCCATGGAAATAACTGACAGCAGTGACCCACAAAACCCCCACCAACAGACCGTGGATGGACCAACGGTCCATCCTACACACTCATGGTTGGGGGTCAGAGAATTTTTCCTGGACCCACGGCTCCTGGACCACGGACCGTAGACCCACCTACGGTCCGTAGGTGCAGTCGTGGTCTATGCATTGGTGAACCTCTAAGGGACCAATTCACGGACCCACCTATGGTCCATGGCAACACAACATAGGCCGTGGTTGGCCCCTCGTGGATGGCACCTGGGAAGTCTGAATTTTGCTAGGCTTCCCTCTCTCGAATTTGGGGTGTTACAATATATCCCTCTTGGGACCATTCGTCCTATAATGAGATTTTAAACTGGTTCTAAACTAGTATGAGCGGAACTAACAACCCAACCTATATTGCAATGCATACAAACCAAGGAGGAACTATCGAATCTAAGCTAGGACGCTGTCAAAACATCATAAGAGGGGTGAAACTAACTCTATCAGCCCATCATGCATGCAATGCACATAAAAAAGGAGGAAACATCAACTCCAAGCTAATCATACTCAAATACATCATAAGGAAGTAGGAACTACATCTAGCAACCCAATATGCATGAAATTTCAAAATTTCTCATGTTCAAGGAGAAACTACCTTCTCCAAGCTAAACGCATGCTCAACACCATCTCATGGAGCACATATGCAATTTACTCTAAAAAAAAGCATAGCTTTAGCATGTTCATCAATTCATATCATGAAGTCTATAGGCAACTCATACTCAATGCACAACAACATGAGGAAAATTAATCATATAAACTCATTTTATTTCAAAACATAACTTTTCATGAACATGCATTACATAAGGAAATCATGGAAACACATAAAAACACATGACTCTGAAAACAAGACAAAACCAAGAGGAACTCATTACCTCAAGCTAGAATAGGAGTAGAATGAAAGAGATGAGGGTATCGGGACATCAAATCGGCCTTGGCCTCCCAAGTAGCACCCTCAACTAATTGATTCCTCCACAAAACCTCCAGGGAAACTATTTCCTTGTTTCTTAACTTCTTGACTTGCCGGTCTAGAATCTCTACCGGAACTTCCTTGTAAGAGAGACTTTCATCAACTCCCAACCCTAGGGAAACTATGGATGTTGGATCTCTAACACACTTCTTTAGCATAGAGACGTGGAAGAAAGAATGCACGGATTCCATCTCATTTGGAAAATCTAACTCATAGGCAACCTTGCCAACACGCTTCAAAACTTGATATGAGCCTACATACTAGGGACTAAGCTTCCCCTTCTTGCCAAACCTCATCACACCCTTCATGGGTGAAATTTTTAAGTAAACCCAATCGTTAACATCAAACTCTAGATCCCTTCTTCTCACATCGGCATACATTTTTGTCTACTCTGAGCCGTTTTCAACATTCCCTTATAAGCCAAACATTCTCCATGGCCTCTTGTACCAATTCAAGATCTATTAGAGCAACTTCACCCACCTAAAACCAACCTATGGGTGATCTACACCTCCTACCATATAGGGACTCAAATGGAGCCATATCGATACTCGAGTGATACCTATTATTGTAAGCAAACTCAATCAATGGAAAATGGTCATCCCAATTACCCTTAAAATCAATCACATAAGCCCTTAAAATTTCTTCCAAAGTTTAGACCTTAAGCTCCGCTTGCTCATCAGTTTGGGATGAAAATTCGTGCTAACCTTAACCTTAGTGCCAAGACCCTTCTAGAATGACTTCCAAAGCTGAGAAGTGAATTGGGTGCCACGATCGGAAATAATGGACAAGGCACTCCATGCAACGTTACTATTTCTCTCAAATACAACTTGGCATAGTCCTCTGCCGAATAGGAAATCTTGATGGGAAGGAAATGAGCCGACTTCGTCATCCAATCTGCTATCACCCAAACAGAGTCGTGTTGTCGCCGGGTGCGAGTAAACCAACAATAAACTCCATATTCAAGTCCTCCCACTTCCAAGTAGGAATGCTACTATCTAGGGACAAATCGAGCCAATCTATGAACATCTTGTACCAACTCTTTCTTTTCTTCTTCAATATAAGCAACACTACCAATGGACAAATGACTAAGAGCATCCGCTACCACATTAGCTTTACCGTGGTGAGAAAGGACAGTCATGTCATAATCCTTTAATAACTCAAGCCACCTTATTTGGCGAAGATTCAAATCCTTTTGATTAAACACATATTGCAAGCATTTGTGGGCGGTAAACACATCTACATTAACTCCATAAAAATAGTGCCTCCAAATCATTAGAGAAAAAAACGACCACCGCTAACTCAAGGTTGTGTGTAGGATAATTCTACTCATAGATTTTAAGTTTCCTTGAGGCATAGGTAATAACCTTCCCATTTTTCATAAGCACACACCCTAGCTGAATTCTCGAGGCCTCACAATAAACCACTAAACCATCTGTTCCTTCCGGTAAGGTGAGTGGAAGTTAGTCTATCCTTCAACTCTTGGAAACTCTTTTCACATGCTTCGGACCACACAAACTTAGCCTTCTTTTGAGTGAAAGCCATCAAAGTAGAGGCAATTGAAGAGAAACCCTCAACAAACCTTCTATAGTAACTGGCTAAACCCAAGAAACTTTTAATATCTGAAGGAGTTAGAGGTCTAGGCCAACTCTTGAACACATCGGTCTTCTTAGGATCTACCTCAATACCCTTACTCGAACCAATATGACCGAGGAAAGCTACGGACCTTAACCAAAATTCACACTTGCAAAACTTTGCAAAGAGTTGTTGGTCCTTATGAAATTGCAACATGATTCTCCAATGATCAATATGCTCAACCTCACTCCTTGTGTAGATCAAAATATCATCGATATACACAATCATAAACATGTCAATGTATTGTCTAATCACCCTATTCATCAAGTCCATAAACGCCGCCAGAGCATTAGTCAACCAAACAACATTACTTGTAATGACTCGGAAAACTAGTAGGTGAACCTAGAGCCTTATGAGTGTGTTGTTGAGTTTGATATGGGGTTTTATGTTATAAAATGAGTCCCCGAGCTTAGGTTGACGGGTTTAGGGGTTAAACGTCAAGGTACAACTCCCCAAGGACCAACCAAGGGTCCTTGAGGAGGACCCTAAATCCTAACCCCAAGGCAGCCCCAAGAACCAAAAAACTGTCAAAAATCATAGGACCTACGGATGGGAGTTGATCCCCGTAGGTCCATCCATGCCCATGGGTGAAGTCCATAGGTCAAGACCCCTAAATTCCAAGTATTTAAACCCACCTACAGGATGGGGTGTGAGCCCACCTACGGTCCGTAGATCAAGGGGCTTAGGTGGTGCCTGGGAATCTGCCTAGGTTAGGCCTTAGGAGGGGCAACTTAGTAAATTTCTAGGGTGTTTAAATTAGTTAGGGGTCGTTTTATTTTGATTAATTAGAGTTATTTAAGGATTTTTAAACTATTAACACCTTTTACAACTCATTATTCCCAAAACTCAAAAATAGAAACCACCTCCTCTCCAAAATAATTCTCTCTCCAGAAACCTCTATTGGAGAAGAAGAAGTCAAGGTTTGGAGTTCAAGAGTTCATCTTTCTCTCTAAATTTCGTGTAGTTTATTAAATTAATGTATGGTATTCTTCATCCTTGGTTAGTTTCCACCCAAGGAGTCCCTTCAAAACATGATTTCAAAGCTCCCAATTTCCCCCAAAAGTTAGGGTTTCAATCTATGTCATGGGTTCAACTTCAAAACGTTTTCAATGATTATTTTATAATTAATTATGATTGAGTTGAAGAATTAATGTTGATTTATGACTGAAATTCCCCATGAACCCATGATTCCCTCAAAATACTAAATTGTGAATTTGTGGTTTGGGATTGATTGATTATGGAAGCATGTGAAGAGATTAAGTCTATATTTATTTAGTTTATTGAATTATGTCATTATTCATGCCAAAATTTTAGTATTCTAGGTGTGTTGGTGAATTGTGATTCGCATTGAAGGGCCAAGTATGAAGAATTGATGTATAATCATTATGCTATGTAAATGCTTTGTGATTTTAATGAAAGTAATGTGATCATATCTACAATGCAATTATGTTATTGTTGAAAGGTTATTCTCAATTATACACTTATGAATGATGATGATATATGTGAAAGGTTTCTTCAATGTAATGCTGCATCTTGAATTGGTAGGCTTAGGGCATCCTTTTCTTGTGTAACTAATGTATCTTGACTTAATGAACGTTGAATCAGTTGACATATTGGTGGTATCCCTTTCATAAATGATTAATGATTAATGAAGTATTCTAATGATGTGTCTTGGATCGGTAGGCTTATGGCATCCTTCCATAAATGATAATAATGAACTTTGGATCGATATTCTCAATTATACACTTATGAATGATGATGACATGTTGTGGAAGGCTTTTCTCACCTAAATGAATCAGTAGGCCAATGGTACCCCTTTCATGAGGAGTCAATTAGCTATTCTAATGATGAACCTTGAATCGGTAGGCTTATGGAACCCTTTCATGAGGATTCAATGAGCTTTCCTAATAATGTACTTTGAATCGGTAGGCTTATGGCGACCTTTCATGTGTTAACTAATGTACCTTGAATCGGTAGGCTTATGGCACCATTTCATGTGTTAATCAATGTACCTTGGGTCAGTAGGCCAATGACACCCTCTCATGTGTGATAATGTTAAAGTAATGAAATTCTCTGTGGGAATGTAAACTTAGCACTGAGTGGATATGGTAAGATGGAATCTCTTCCCATGTTTAGGTCAAGTTTCAATGAACATTTTCCTTATCCCATAACTATGTGCCCACATAGTATATTAGCTAGTGGATCCACCTAAGTTAAAATGTTACCGATTCTACCTTAGGCAAGTAGACCAACTCTTTTTGGTGTGGGACTTGACACCGGATTCCATGTTAAGCTCACATGGTCTATGTCGGTTAGGGCTTATTCCTATTATGTGAGATATGTGCTATAGTTTCTGAAGAGGTTCTATGAAGTATGGGTGGTAGTATGGGATACCATTCATGCATTGCATGAGTAGGCTTTGGGAGGGCTATGGTGTGATTCTCTAATGTCTTAGTGTCTAATGAAATGAATGTGCTCTTAATGAAGCTAATTAGAATGTTGACTAAAAGGCTTAATGTAATGATGCATGCTTTACTTGGAAATTTTATTATGAGTTACTTTCCTTGTCATGACTTACTAAATGTGAATGTTTCTTATGTATGAGTATTGACTAAAGACGAGTATGAATAATGGTAAGTTCATCTATGGTGGCATCAAAGTGGTACTTAGTAGGAATAGTAGTATGGGATGCTATTGTTACATTGCACAAGTGTATCTTAGGGTTACTTAAGGTGAAGATACTAATGTGTTGTAATGGCTTACATGTTGAGTATGTTGTATCTTATGCCTTTTATACTAATGTTCATCATGTTTTCTCAAAATTGACGTAGCATGGTTTTCAACCAAAATGTCCTTTTTAAAGCATGATTTTTCATGGCTATCATACTTAGTACATTTTTGTGTGCTAACCCATATTTCTTCTATTTTACTACAAAGTGTAGGTTCCAGCATTTGAGGCGATTTCTTCTAGTTCAAGCTTGGGTTGTCTATTCGTCAAGCTTGTGGTATGTCCTCATTGATTCAAGGACAAGTGCTCTATTGTCATTTCATTTGTTCATTGTACTAGATACTTTTTAGACTTTCTATTTGAAGGGCCGTGACCCTACTTTTTATTCAAAATGTCCTAAGATGGCCATGTGAGACAAGTAGACTTCCGCTATTTTAAATGATGTTTTCGATTGTATGGATTTAAAAAGAGTTTTAAATTCCACACTATTTCTATTATCTTATGTGATGAAATGCTATGAGGCTTGTATGAGACTTTTTGGAGTCTTATACGTCATGTCACGTCCGGGGTGTAGGCTCGGGTCATGACAAACATGGTATCAGAGCACAAGATTTTGGGATGGTTTTTAGGATTGATGTCTCACAAGCCACGTCGAGTATAGTCTTGTTCATAGTGTTAAGCGCATCACAATTATAAATGAGAGGCTATAAGACGTTAGAAATCTACACTTCTTTCATTACTCTCTAAGTCATGCCATAGAGTTTAGCTCTAGAAAATTCCTTTTCCTAACCCTTATCTTGTGTTTATATGATATGAATACAAGGAGGGTGAATGCAAGAAGGATGGAAGAGGAGATTTTGAATGAGGGAGTTCCTCCCCAAGGTCCCCAGGGTAACCAAGTTCCTCAAGGCAATCAAGTTTTGGTTGATCCTCTGGCTATATCTAATGAAGAAGTTAGGGCTCTTCTAATGATGGCTCAAGCTGTAACTACTCAAGCACAAGCTATGATGGCTCAAACCACTAGGGGTGTTGAGACTCATGTGAACCCTAATGTGAGCACTATGGCTACTAGGTTTTGGGATTTTGTGAGGATGAGTCCTCCGGTGTTTCTTGGTTCCAAGGTGGGAGAGGATCCCCAAGAGTTTGTGGATGAGGTGTATAAGGTAGTTAATGCTATGGGGGTGACTTCTATAGAAAAACAAAACTAGTCGCTTATCAATTGAAGGATGTTGCCCAAGTTTGGTTCACTCAATGAAGGAGCAACAAGCCGGTAGGAGCGAGTCCTATAGATTGGGAGGTGTTTAAGAAAGCATTCGTTGATAGGTTCTTTCCCGTGATAAGAGGGAAGCTAAGGTGGAGGAGTTTATCAACCTTAGGCAAGGTAGCATGAGTGTGCAGGAGTATTCCTTAAAATTTACCCTATTGTCTAAGTATGTTCCATCTTTGGTGTCTAACCCGAGGGATGAGATGAGTAGATATATGACGGGGGTGTCTGACTTAGTTGAGGAAGAATGTTGTACGACAATGCTCCCTGATGACATGAATATCTCTAGGCTTATGGTATTTGCTCAACAAATTGAGGAGTTCAAAATTAAGAAAAAGAATAGGGAGATGAAGAGAACCAGGTCCGATGAGCAAGGTCAACCAAGGTTCAAAAAGAGAGCTTCAAATCAAGATTCTTCAAGCACTCCTAGGGTTAACCAAGAGAAAGGTAATGGGTTTCCATCTCCTAAACCTACTTGCACTAATTGTGGAAAGAAGTATTTTGGGAAGTGCCTAGCCGATACTAATGGGTGCTATGGTTGTGGAAAGATTGATCATCAAGTGAAAGATTTCTCTACTCTTACGGCCAAAGGAAGAGAGGCCAAACAAGCTTCTCTAAGTGGCCAGGATCCTAATTCTCCAAAGCATGGTCGTTTCTGTGCACTCTAGTCTAGAAAGGACAAAGGAGCTCTTCTGGACGAAGGTACCGATATGTTGATAGTTCCTTGTGGTTGTGAATGTTTTATTGAGGTCCCTATGTTATTTTCATGTGTCTTTAGTGTGGGTTTACTCCCAAGAGGGAGATAGTATGTTGAATAGTAAGGTTGTTGAGACTTCCGATATCCTTATCTCTTTCCTTCTATTCCTATTCAAGCTTGAGACCAAGAGTTCCTTGTAGCTTGTTTCATATTTTGGAGTCATATGTGATTATGTATTTCCATGGTCTCCTTATGTTATGCATGTTCTTGCTGAATATATGTTTAAATGAGAAAAAAAATGAGTTTTATGATTTATGTTCCTCATGTTGATGTGCATTTAGTATGAGTTGCCTAAATGCTTCATGAGGTGAATGGTTGAACATGCCTAAATGTGCTTTTAAGAGTAATTGCATAATCTGCTTAATTATTTTATGATGAGCATGATTTGAGTTGGAGAAGGTAATTCCTCCAATGAAATGAGAAATGTTGAAGTTTTCATGCATAATGAGTTTGTAGATGTAGTTCCGACTTCCCTGTGTTGCATTGAGTATGGTTGAGATGGAGTTGATGTTTCCTACAAGTTTTGTGCATTGTTCTGATGTTTCACGCATGATGGGCTTCTAGTCTTGAGTCTTTAATTCCATAAAATGTTTAAGGTGTCCTTCGAGGACGAATGTTCCCAAGGGGGAGATAATGTAACATCTCAGAAAACTAGTAGGTGAAACTAGAGCCTTACGAGTGTGTTGTTGAATTTCATATGGGGTTTTATGTTGTAAAATGAGTTCCCGAGTTTTGGTTGAGGGGTTTATGGATTAAACGTCAAGGTACGACTACCCAAGGACCAACCAAGGGTCCTTGAGGAGGACCCTAAAGCCTAAAGCCTAACCCCAAGCCTGCCCCAAGAACCAAAAAGCTGTCAAAAATCATAGGACCTACGGATTGGACCTACGCCCCATAGGTCCATCCACGCCCATGGGGGAGGTCCATACATCAAGACCCCTAAATTCTAAGCCTCTGAACCCACCTACGGACCTGCAGGACGGGGCATGAGCCCACCTATGGTCTGTAGGTCAAGAGGCGTAGGTGGTGCCTGGGAATCTGCCTAGGTTCGGCCTTAGGAGGGGTAACTTAGTAAATTCCTAGGTCGGTTATATTAGTTAGGGGTCTGTTTATTTTGATTAATTAGAGTTATTTAAGGCTTTTTAAACTATTAAACACCTTTTACAACTCATTATTCCCAAAACTCAAAAATAGGAGCCACCTCATCTCCAAAATAATTCTCTCTCCAGAAACCTCCATTGGAGAAGAAGAAATCAAGGTTTGGAGTTTAAGAGTTCATCTTTCTCTCTCAATTTCATGGAGTTTCTTCAATTATGGTATGGTAGTCTTCATCCTTGGTTAGTTTCCACCCAAGGAGTCCCTTCAAAACATGATTTCAAAGCTTTCAATTTCCCTCAAAAGTTAGGGTTTCAATCTAAGTCATGGGTCCAACTTCAAAAAAATTTCAATGATTATTTTATGATTAATTATGATTGAATTGAGGAATTAATTTTGATTTATGATTGAAATTCCCCCATGAACCCATGATTCCACCAAAATACTAAATTGTGAATTTGTGGTTTGGGATTGATTGATTATGGAAGCATGTGAAGAGATAAGTCTATATTGATTTAGTTTATTGAATTATGTCATTATTCATGCCTAAATTGTAGTATTCTAGGTGTGTTGGTTAATTGTGATTCATGTCCTTGAAGGGCAAAGTATGAAGAATTGATGTATAATTATATGATGCTATGTAAATGCTTTGTGATTTCAATAAAAGTAATGGGATCATGTCTACAATGAAATTGTGTTATTATTGAAAGGTTATTCTTAAATATACACTTATGAATGTTGATGATATATGTGAAAGGTTTCTTCAATGTATTGTTGCATCTTGAATTGGTAGGCTTAGGGCATCCTCTTCTTGTGTAACTAATGTATCTTGACTTAATGAACATTGAATCGGTAGACCTATTAGTGGTAGCCCTTTCATAAATGATTAATGAAGTATTCTAATGTTGTATCTTTGATCAGTAGGCTTATGGCACCCTTCCATAAATGATAATAATGAACTTTGGATCGGTAGGCTTATGGCACCCTTCCATGAATGATAATGATGAACCTTGAATCGGTAGGCTTATGAAACCCTTTCATGAGGATTCAATAAGCTTTCCTAATAATGTACCTTGAATCGGTAGGCTTAATGCACCCTTTCATGTGTTAACTAATGTACCTTGAATCAGAAGTCTTATGGCGCCCTTTCATGTGTTAACCAATGTACCTTGGGTCGGTTGGCCAAAGGCACGCATGTGTGATAATGTTAAAGTAATGAAATCCTCTATGGGAATGTAAGCTTAGCACTGAGTGGTTATGGTAAGATGGATGCTCTCCCCATATTTAAGCTGGGTTTTAATGAACTTCTTCCTTATCCCATAACTATGTGCCAGCATAGGATATTGGCTTGTGGATCCACCTAAGCTAAAATGTTACCGGTTCTACCTTAGGCAAGTAGACCAACTCTCTTTGGTGTGGTACATGACACCGGATTCCATGTTAAGCCCACATGGTCTATGTCGATTAGGGCTTATTCCCATCATGTGCGATGCGTGCTATAGTTTATGAAAAGGTTCTATGAAGTGTGGGTGGTAGTATGGGATGCCATTCATGCATTGAACGAGTAGGTTTTGAGAGGGATATGGTGTGATTCTCTAATGTCTTAATGTCTAATGAAATGAATGTGCTCTTAATGAAGCTAATTAGAATATTGGCTAAAAGGCTTAATGTAATGATGCATGCTTTACTTGGAAATGTTATTTTGAGTTACTTTCGTTGTAAAGACTTACTAAATGTGAATGTTTCTTTTGCATGAGTATTGATTAAAGACGAGTATGAATAATGGTAAGTTCATCTATGGTGGCGTCAAAGTGGTACTTAGTACGAATAGTAGTAAGGGATGCTATTCTTACATTGCACAAGTGTAGCTTAGGGTTACTTAAGGTGAAGGTACTAATGTGTTGTAATGTCTTATATGTTGAATATGTTAGATCTTATGCCTTTTATACTAAAGTTCATGATGTTTTCTCAAAATTGACATAGCATGGTTTTCAACCAAAATGTCCTTTTTAAAGCATGATTTTTGCTTGGCTATCATACTTCGTATATTTTTGTGTGCTAACCCATATTTCTTCTATTTTACTACAAAGTGTAGGTTTCGGCATTTGAGGCGACTTCTTATAGTTCAAGCTTGGGTTGTCTATTCGTCAAGCTTGTGGTACGTCCTCATGTATCCGAGGACAAGTGCTCTATTGTCATTTAATTTTCTCATTGTACTAGATACTTTTTAGACTTTATATTGTAAGGGTTGTGACCCTACTTTTGATTCAAGATGTTTTAGATGGCCATGTGAGATAAGTAGACTTCCGTTGTTTTAAATGATGTTTTCGATTGTATGGATTTAAAAAGAGTTTTAAATTCCGCACTATTTTTATTATCTTATGTGATTGACATGATATGTGGCTTGTATGAGACTTTTCAGAGTCTTATACGCCGTGTCACGTCCGGGGTGTAGGCTCGGGTTGTGACATTAATAGAATCCGCAAGCCCGATACAAACTTACTTATCCTTGCCCTTGAATTCGCAACCATTGATGAAAACGTACTTCTACAATTGAGTGAATTTTAGAGCATATTCCTTCACACTCATACTTTCTTGTTGAAGGCTAATGAACTCAAACACCTTGGCATCCTTCATCTCAAGGGGAAAGAACCTATCAAGAAAAGCAGCCTTAAACTTATCCCAATCAAGAGGACCTGCATCTTCCGGTCTCCATTTTCCATTGGTTATACCATATTTGAGCCACACCTTTCTATTGGTAAGTGGATAACTTCGCCTTTTCCACCGGCGTAACTTTCACGATCATCAAAACCATATAGACATCATTAATAAATTCTTGAGGATCTTCCTTAACTTTGGAACCATGAAACTCCGGAGGATACATTCGTGTGAATTTCCTCACTCTTGAAGCCGCCGTACCCACATTTTGGTTCACGGGAACCACTACCTCCCTATTTGCTTGGGTTGTCATAGCTTGGCCCAATAATGTAAAGCCCCAAAACCTAGTGAACTAAACTAGAGAGTTCTAGAGTCTTGCATGAGAGTTTTAGAGTTTGATGAGAGGGTTTAAAACGTAAAAATGATTCCCGTACTTAGAATGAAGCTTTTAGGGTTAGGGCGTCAAGGTACGACACCCCCAAGGACCACCCAAGGAGTCCTTGAGGAGGACCCTAAAACATCCCCCAAAAGCTATCAATTGGCAGTACCTACGGATGCCACCTACTAGCCGTAGATGGACCCACACCACGTGGGTTGGGGTCGTAGGTCAAGGCCTGAGTTGTCCTACATTTTCTAGCCACAGACCAGCACATACGGAGGTGCAGCACGATCCGTGAACCCACCCACGGTCCGTGGGTGGAGGTTTTGTGAATGAGAGCAGTTTTCAAGTTTTAGTTTTTAAGTTAGGGGTTTGGGAATTAATTAGTAATTTGTTAGGGGTTAAGGGAGGTCGGTTAGCTAGTTATTAAACCACCAATATAAGCCTAATAGACCCCTAAACTAATTCATTAATTCATTCTTCAAAGAACCCAAATTCTCTCCAAATAATTCTCTCTCTAGAAGTGAAGAAGAAGGAGAAGAAGAAGAAGAAAAGGAAGAGGGGCAGATTTCCTCCATTGTTTCAAGCTGGTATTAGGGATTTGAATTGAGGTATGTTAGCCTATTCATCTATGGGTTATTCCACCCATAGAGCCCCCTAATCTTTTCCCCAATTGTAAAGTCGAAAACCTAATTCTATATAGGGTTTCTTTTACATTGTGGGTAGGGTTTAGGTATAATTCCAATCTAGTGGATAATACCTAATTATGATTGTATTAGCATTAAATTATGATGAATTCATGTGATTTCTATGGTTAACCCTAGTCTATTTGATGAATGTGATATTTTGTGGGTTTATGCCATTAGAGGTGAAATTGAAGGTTCATAGGTGATCTTCTTGAATCAATGTCATGTGTAGTAATTTTTCAAGGATAGGAACATATAATCATGAATTGAACTAGACTTTATTAAATATGAAGGATCATAACTAGTGAAGTTGAACTTGAACCTTTATGATCAATTATGACTAGAATCACCTTGTAATGAAGAATATGATTAGAATACCTTAAATTTAGGTATGAATAATGATTATAAGAAGTAAAGCTTTGAGTATAAGGCTTGTAGCCATGAATGTTGATCATTAGGGTTTCGAGAGTAAAACCAATGTGATGATCTAGATGTGCCAAGGCTTTGAGAGTAAAGTCTAAATGAGAATAGAAGCTAAATGGATAGAGTTATGGTGGAATATCTTTGCCTACCTAATCTACCTAATAAATGCTTGAATATGTGAAGTGATAGATTCACTTGAGTCGTGAGGATACCAATGTCTAATGTAGAATTCTAGATATAGTATTATGCATGAATATAGAATGACATGAAAGGTTCTCTCACATATAATGATTCTAGGTTGAAAGGTTTTCTCACCTAAAATGAATCTAAGTCCTAGGACTATAAAATGTGATAAGGCGTGTGGTGATTCCCCTAAATGACCTTTACATGATAGGAATGTGTGGTGAGTTCCCTTATTCCTAATTAGTGAAACATGGGGAGTGTGAGGTGATTACCCTTCATAGATGTGTGACTCCCAAGGCAAGCGGTGAATACCCATTATCCTTTAGGTTGATCATGGAGGCGATTAACTATGATCCTTATGTGATGATGTGGAGGCAAATACCTACAGTACACATTAAAATGAATCTGGAGGTGAATATCTATATTCCACTAATAATGAATATGGAGGCGAATACCTATATTCCACTAATAATGAACATGGAGGCGAATACCTATGAGTCATTGATTTGCATGACTTGTGGAGAGTCCCCTTGTCCTTCATGATGAACTAAACATGTAGCCTTGAGGTGACTCCCCTTGCATTTGTGAACATCAGCATGACTAGTTTGGATTGTATCCTTAGAGGCCCTCCAATACATGCATGACTAAGAGGTGATTACCCTTGTCTTTATGATACTAAGAGATGATAAACATGAATGATGAACCTATAGTGTCTAACATAGCATGGGTAGGATTATGGGGTCTTATTCATGCATGGCACAAGCTTGCCTTAAGGTGACTCATGAGGTGTTTCTCTTATATGATGTATGCTTAGATAGGATTGTGCTATAGTTGCCTTCCTTGACATGATATGATTGACTAAAGGTGATAGTTTCCTTGTCTACATGATGTAAGCTAATAATGATACCAAAGTAGGGTAAATGTGACTATGATGACTTCAAGGTTATGCTTAGTGTGAAGGGTAGTATGGGATGCCTTTCATGCATTGCACAAGTGTTCTTTGAGGTTACTTAGAAGTATGGTTCCCTTATGGTACAGAATCTTAAGACTTGACCATGTATATAGACTATGATTAAGATAACTAAAACGGTGGTACTTAGCTTGGGTGGTATTATGGGATGCTATTCATGCATTACACAAGTAAACTTTTAGGTTACTTGAGAATAGTTCTATTATGGTATAGATGACTAAGAGTCAAATAATGCTTATATGATGCTTATGTTGGTGACTTTGCTTATTATGATGATATTGTCTCGTATGCTTATAGTTTATGTTGCATGAAGTATTTCATATGATTTTAGATTATGTCTTATATTGACTAACCCTTGTCTTATGTTCTTATGGTATTATGCTAGCTCACATATTTAGTACATTTTGTACTAACGCATACTTTGCCTACATTCTAATCAAATGTAGGGTTTCAGAGATTGAGTTCCATTCTTGAAGATAGGTTTCTAAGGAGCAAAGGAGTTGAAGAATCGGTGAGTCCTCATAACTTCAGGGACAAACCCACTAGTTCATTTATGTCTTTTATTTTCATGTTGAGACTATTGTATGGGTTGTGTCCCAAGATTTTTATTCTAAAAGTTGTATTAGATGGTTTGAGACAAAGTATAGAAAGACTTCCGCTTGCTTTTATGAAAATGACTTTGATTGTAAAAAGTTTTAAACTTTCCATACTTTTCTATTATCTTATTTTATGATATGCTAAGGGCTTGTATCAGACCCATTCGGGGTCAAGTACGCCATGTTACTTCTAGGGGGTACCCCTGGGTTGTAACAAATAATTGAAAAGAAGCCCTAAACTCCGCATTACAACCTTGTTCGGCCAAAGGATCGAACGGAACTTGAGGAGCTTGGGGAGGAGCTTCTTGTTCTGCATTCTCCCTCACATTCCATCAGTTCAAGCTTATGTTTATGCTTTAGAATTCTCCTTAAATTATTATACATTTCATGTACTGAGCCATTTGGCCTGCATCGTTTCATGATGCAGATATAAGTATTCAAGATCATCAATAGGCGTTTCATTGAGGTCATGTGATATTTCAGTTAGCTTTGGTGAGCCATATTATATTCCGTAGGAGTTCACCTTTATCTTATAGTTAGTACTTTTGAGATGTCGTGGGTCTTGTCCCAATATCCTTCTGTAATAGTAGAGGCTTCATAGATAGACAGAGTTTAGGAGTTTTTGTATTTACTTTTATTTTTAGTATTGTACAGACTTTTAAAAAGGTTGAGTATTTGAGTTTATTGAATTTATTTCAGTTTTAAGCTTTTGTATACTTGAGTTTAGTCTTCCGCTTGTAGCCAGCCAGGATGAGGGTTCGCTTGGGGACCAATAATGGTTCTCGAGTGCCAACCACGTCCAGGCAGTAGGCTCGGGTCGTGACAATTACCCACTCCAATTAATCTCTTTCGAGCATCAACCAAAGAGTGTAAGTAGGAATTAAGTTTGCAACCTTAAGCCTTAAGTTAACCCCATGATGATTAGACCAAATACATACATGAACAACAACCCCATTAGACCACCCCAAGATCTTGAGGTTTTAACCACCCATCACAAAAAGTAGAGAAGGTATACCTTCTACGAAAGCAGTCATGGGTAACTTGAAATCAAGCAATTAAGAGTAAACTCACTTTGGATTTAACTTCAAATTATTGAATTCAAGATCCAAATTGTGAATGTCAAGACCCAGGGGTACCCCCTATATGTAACATGGCATATGGAACCTTGAAAGACTCCATACAAGCCACTTAGCTCTCATAACATAAGAAATATAACAATAAGAGTAAAGAATAAAACAATAGTCCAAGTCCAAAACATTTTATAAAACGAAAAACGGAAGTCTAAAATCTTGTCTCATTATAGCCATATAATACAATAGAATAAAATTGGGCCTAGCCCATACATCATGTCCAAAAGAGAAAATACAAGAAAGAAACTAAACAATAAGAGTCCGTCCTCAAAGCATGAGGACTCACCAAAGCTTGGGAATCAATCAAATCACCAACTAACCAAGAAACTAACCACCCTGAATATCAGATCCAACATTTGGGGGAAATTAGGCAAGAGTATGCATTAGTACAAAAAAATGCACTAAGTATGATAGCCATGCATAAAACATTTAAAACAAACTTAAAGGGACATTTCATATCATGACATGCAATTGCCACGTTAAACATGATATAAAAGAGTTATAAAACATAAGTCAGAAATCATGGTCAATACAAGCTAACTTCATCTTTATAAGCTTTGAACTCATATGTGATACTTATTGAAGTAACCTTAGTTCATTAATACTCTTTGGGAATTAGCCTTAACCGACATTGAGACCATGTAAGTTATACCATGATCCCTCGGTGTCTCCGACACTGAAAATGGTTGTTCTAGTTGCCGAAGGTAGAACCTCAACTTCTAGCTTAAGTGGATCCACTAGCTAATCAACCTATGGGGGCACATAGGTATGGGATAAGCAGATTGCTTCTAGAAACCCAACATCCATTACTAGAGAGCTTCCATCTCATGAGATTGCTTTGGAAACTCGGCCTCTACTACGGGAAAGCTTCCATCTCATATTCAATATCCACTCGGTGCTAAGCATATATCCCACGGAATAAATATTAATTCTTGACTTATCTCATAATCCATGGGAAGGTGCCCTTGGACAACCAAACCAAGCTAGTTTCATTATAATAGCTCCTTGTCTTTGATTCAATTAGGTGAGAAAGCCTTTCAACCTCGGAATCCTTTCTATATGAGAAAACCTTTCACATCATGCTAGTTATGTGTTTATGAGAATGTCCTTTCAACAACACAACAACAACCTCATCATTGGTACTTTACTCTCAAAGCACCCTTAAAACATTTGCATAGATTTCATAAAACAATGCACAAGTCCATAATTTGCCTCTTGAGGTCAAAACGCACTTTCAATCATCAATACTTAGAAAACATGGGTTAGATATGGATTTCATCAGAAATACATGTAAAGCTTGCAATACATGCCTAATTTCATAAAACTCTTCCTTAAAGATCAAAATCCCACATCATATGATTCGTAACTTGAAAACATAGGGATTACATGGGTTCATGGGGGGAAATCATCATAAAATCATCATGTATCATCAATTCATGTATAAGAGATCATAATTCAATCATTAAATCAATAATAAAGCGAACCCATAATAATTGAAGAAAACCCTAACTTAATTGGGAATTCTAATCTTTGAAATTGAGGAATTTAGGAACTCCATAGATGAAAGGAATCCATGGCTGAAAACTATTGTACATTGACTCCAATTGCTAGCCATCAATGGAGGAATTGGGAACTTAGCTTGAAACCCTAGATGAATCCTTCTTTGTCTTCTTCAAGTTTCTAGAGAGAGAATATTTGGAGAGGAATTTAGTTTTCTTTTTTGTGAAATTGGAAGAATGAAGTAAATGGGTTAATTTCGGGGTTGAAAAAGATTATATAGGGGTCTTAGTCAAGGGTAAAACGACGTAGTTTTTGGAACTAATTAATTAGGAAAAGACCCAACTGCCCCTGGAAAGAACTGACAGCACTGACCCACGAGATCCCCACCGACGGACCGTGGATGGACCAACGGTCCATCTTGCACACTCGTGGTTGGTGGTCAGAGAGATTTGCCTGGATCCACGGCTCCTCGACCCACGGCTCCTGGACCACGGACCGCGGACAAACATATGGTCTGTAGGTCCAGTCGTGGTCCATTCCCTGGTGAACCTTTGAGGGACCAATCCACGGACCCACCTACGCTCTGTGGCCCATACCACGGGCCGTGGTTAGCCCCTCATGGATGGCACCTGGGAAGTCTGAATTTTGCTAGGCCCTTTTTCGAATCTGGAGTGTTACAATATCTCCCCCTTAGGACCATTTATCCACGAATGAGATTTTAAACTGGTTCTAAAAGAGTAGGAGCGAAACTAACAACCCAACCTACAATGCAATGAATACAACCAAGGAGGAACTATCGACTCCAAGCTAGGACGTTGTTAGGGTGAGGGATGTTGAATCTGAAACCCCTTCTCTAGAGTCGGTTCCGGTAGTGAATGAGTTCCCAAAAGTTTTTCTCGATGATTTACTTGGTATTCCTCCCGAACGGGAAATAGATTTTGGTATTGACCTTTTACAGGATACGCAGCCTATCTCCATTCCTCCTTATAGAAAGGCTCCAGTCGAGTTAAAAGAATTGAAGGAGCAACTAAAGGATTTTCTAGATAAAGGTTTCATCCGGCCGAGTATCTCTCCATGGGGTGCTCCCATATTGTTTGTGAGAAAGAAGGATGGGTCTCTTAGAATGTGCATCGATTATCATCAATTGAATAAACTAACCATCAAGAACAAATATCCTCTTCCGAGAATTGATGATTTGTTTGACCAACTTCAAGGGGCTAGCTATTTCTCTAAGATTGATCTTCGTTTGGGTTATCACCAATTGAGGGTGAGAGGGGTTGATATTCCCAAGATGACTTTCTGAACTCGATATGGTCATTATGAATTCCTAGTAATGTCGTTTGGGTTGACTAATGCTCCGGCGGCATTTATGGACTTGATGAATAGAGTGTTTAGGCAATACCTAGACATGTTTGTGATTGTGTTTATCGAAGATATTTTGTTCTATTCAAGGAGTGAGAATGAACATATGGACCATTTGAGAATTGTGTTGCAAGTTCTTAAGGACCAACAACGTTTTGCAAAGTTTAGCAAGTGTGAATTTTGGTTGAGGATCATAGCTTTCCTTGGTCATATTGTGTCAAGAAAGGGTATTGAGGTAAATCCTAAGAAGACGGATGCAGTCAAGAGTTGGCCTAGACCTCTAACTCCTTCCGACATTAGAAGCTTTTTGTGTTTGGCCGGTTACTATAGAAGGTTTGTTGAGGGATATTCTTCCATTGCTTATCCTTTGACGACTTTGACTCAAAAGAAAGCTAAGTTTGTGTGGTTAGAATCTTGTGAGAAAAGTTTACAAGAGTTGAAAGATAGACTTACTTCTGCTCCGGTGTTGACCTTACCAGAAGGTACAGATGGTTTTGTGGTATATTGTTATGCCTCTAGAGTGGGGTTGGAATGTATGCTCATGAAAAACGGTAAAGTGATTGCTGATGCTTTAAGGCAACTTAGAGCCCATGAGAAGAATTATCCAACCCATGATCTTGAATTAGCGGCGGTTATGTTTTCCTTTAAAATATTGAGGCATTATTTGTATGGGGTCCATGTGGATGTTTTCACCAATCACAAGTCTTCAATACGTGTTTAGTCAAAAGGACTTGAATCTTCGTCAACGAAGGTGGTTAGAACTTTTGAAGGATTATGATATGAGTATCTTTTATCACCCCGATAAAGCTAACGTCGTGGTGGGTGCACTTAGTAGATTGTCCATGGGTAGTGTGGCTCATGTAGAGGATGAAAAGAAAGAATTAGTCTGTGATGTGCATAGGTTGGCCCGACTAGGTGTCCAACTAGTGGATTCCGCCAAGGGTGGTGTCATGGTCCATAATGGTTCCGAATCGTCCTTTGTGATGGATGTGAAGTTCAAACAAGGTCTTGATCCTATATTAGTTGAGTTGAAAGAGTCGGTACTTAAGAAGTCCATTGAGGCTTTCTGTCAAGGGGGAGATGGGGTGCTTAGGTACCAAGGTCGTTCATGGTTCCTTTCAAAAACAATTCTAATGATTGAATTACTTTATATTATGATTAAATTGATGATTTGTTATGGTTTTTATGTTTAAATCCCAAAGAACCCATGAAATCCCCTTATTTCCCAATTATGATCTTCTGATGTGGGTTTGTTGATTTTAGAAGAATGTTATGAGATTATGCTTGTAGTGATTGGCTTACTTCAATTATGATTATATCCATCTCTAATGTCGCAATTCTAGATGTGTTGATTTGATATGAGCTTTAACCATTAAAAGGGCAAGATATGACATTATGCATGTTTTATAAAGGTTATGTATATGCTTTAAGAACACTTTGAGAGTAAAGTGATTATGATTATGACCTTGTTGTGTGTTGTTAAAAGGATATTCTCATTTACACACCTATGTATGAATATGATATGATGTGAAAGGTTTTCTCACAATATGATGATTCTAAGGTTGAAAGGCTATTCTCACCTATTGAATCTATGAGTTGTCTTATGAATTATGTTGGATTGAGTGTCAAGACTTTCTTCCATGAATATGAACTTAAGTTAAGACCTAATGTGGACACCCGATTTTTGACCTCCACAATTTAAATTAATCATCGAGCTTCTGAAATTCCAAATGATTTAAAATAATCGACTTTATAAAAATTCAAAATATTTTTCAAATTATTTTAAAGCAATTTTGTCGCTTTTTATAAATTCTTTTAATAATATATATGTTTTGTGCAATTTTGTATATAATTAGTATATTTTATAAATATTCGAAAATCATCTCAAAAAATGATTTTTGTTTAGAATTAAATATTTTGCTAATTGTTTAAATTAATTAAATTATTTAGTTTATATTTAAGTTTATTATTTTATTTTGTTAGGATTAAGAAGCTCATTAATTAATTAATATTAATTCATCTTGTTTAAATTTCAGTCAAATTCTTAAATTAAATAGGCTATTTCTTAAATGCCATGACCTAACCAATTTTCACCTCCAATCTTGAACCAAACTTTGGCCCTTTATTCTTGGCCCAAATCAATTCCAATCAGCCCATTCCCTCAATTCCCAGCCCACCAAACAACAGCAATACTACGATCCAATTCTCACACCAAATACCCAGCATACAGCAGTACCCACCCGACACCCAAACAACGAATCGCGACCCCACCCTTGTGTTCGTCTTCTTCACATGACCAGGACACAAACACAGAAATAGACAACGTGTAACAGCAAAGCTCACCCCATCCGCGAAATCATACCAAAAATCTGGAAAATGGGTCGCGACTCTAACAGCCACAGAGCAAGCAGCGAAGAGACATACCCATCACCTTCACGTCCCCTTTTTCCCCCTTTCCGCGGAGTTTCAGAGCAACAACAACTCCCCATTACTTTAACTATTGCCTCGAAAAGGAACGGGTAGATTCAAAATTCAAACGGATTTTACCGCAAAATCAACCCTATTCTTCATCTATTTAAGATTGTTTTCTCTTTGTGTTTGGGGAGGAAGAAAAAGGGAGATTTTGAGTTTCTAAAACATAAGTTTATTTTTTTAATCGAAAGGAAAAAAATCGAGAGCTAGCTTTTATTTTGTATCAATTCTCTTATTGTTCGAGCTATATTCCAGTGGTGAGAAAGCTTCACGGTCAAGCTCATTGTCTCTGTCGCTACCCGAAAAAAGGTAATCTCTCTTCCTTTACTGTCTAGTTTTAGTATGTAATTCCTAATTTGGATGTTTTGTGTCAACTTGTTGTACTCATAATCTCAAGTGTGGTTCTATTTTTTCAAAGCTCACTTAGATGCCATTCGTTTTCACTTTTCATACTTGTAACTTGGAGCTCATATTCTTTAAGCTTAATTTTCTGCTACATGATTGAATATGGTTTTCTTTACAGTTGTTCACCGTCACTAGTTTGGTCCATTTGATGTATCGGCATAAAGCTGGTGGCCATAATTTATTTTTCTCTTCTTTGTCACTCTTAATAAGATGTGAAAGTTCATAGCTATGTGTTGTTCTATACCATGTTTTTATGTGTCTAACTTAAATTTTGGGCTCCTTTGTTGCATTTATTTCAGTCCTATGACATGTTTGAAGTTAGCCTATCTCTATTCGATCTTCTCCTTGTCTTGAATTTGTCATTCCGAATGTCGTCATGAGAATTTTGTTGCTTTACTTAGTCGTACTGTTGTTTAGAATCTGCCCTCATTTTGATAATGTGTAGTAATTTCCTCTTCCTTTAACTCAACTGATTAGAGCCTTTAAATAGTTGTTGGTATCATATGATTTGTTTTCCATGAGATGATTTCGTGTTGAGTTGATCATATTTAACTTTGGTCAATTGGCTACAAAAGTTTGCTACAATTATAATCAGAAGCATTATTATGACTTATAATTTATTCATTCTTATTGCCAATGGGTATCCTTTACTTGTTAAATGCTTGTCATGTGCTCAAAGTTGTGTCTTATTTAATATTTCCATACAGTAGCACCTACTTTAGTAGCCCATATTTATTTTCCTTTTTATTTTTGTTAAAGTGATCCTTTTTTTTATAAAAGAAAAAATAAAATAAAATAAAATTGGTGGTCTCTTCAATATTAACTACAAGAAATTCCACTTAGTTTCTTTACTTGTGATTTGATATTATGCTATGATTTTTATTTTCTCCAACTCTAATTCCTCTTCTTTTACTTTTGTTTTATTTATGTGATGTTGGCGGAGTTCAATTCGGACTCTCTTTCCACCTGCATTTTGAAGTGGTTCCAAACCCAACAAATCCTCCTTATCGAGTCGGCCTCATCCTGTTCGAATGAAAGGGAAGGAAAATACAGGTCTTAGAGAGCTGAAAATGAGATGTATACATGCTATATACAGCGGTATACACTGACATACAGGTCAAAGTGCAGTGAATATAAGGCTAAAAATTAAAATACAGGTTGCAGGGGTTGAAGGGGGCTGTATACACTGGATATACAGTCCGATAAACAAGAAAATGGGTCAAAATACGACCCGCACACAAAAATATACAGTTGTTATATACACGATATAAAAGCAAGAAAATTGGGCCCAAGACCAAATTCCAGCAGCTTGCTCTTTTGACGCAATTGGGCCAAAAGCCTATATATTTGAGCAGATTTTTGATAGGTTTAGGACATGTTGGGCCAAAGCCCAAAAAATCTGATTTTTTTTTTTTGCTTCTCTTTTATTTATCCTCCTTATTCGTTTATTTGTGATTTGTTTAATTCTAACCCTTTTATTTGATTTGGTTTAATTTAATTAAATCCCCAAAAGATGAACTATATTCTTTATGTTAGTTTATTTTAATAAAATTTCGCTTCTTATCAACACTTGTATCTTTATCTTTAATCAAAACCATTTTATTAATTTAAAATAATTTCATGCTTTAAATTGGTACAAAATATCATTTTAAAAATGATTCAAACAAAACTTAATTAATCTAGTTTTTTTGTGAAAATTATAATCACTTATCTTCAAGTCAAATGTTTCTATTAAGGTCCCCTTTTCTTAAAAAAATAAAGTTGTTCTTTGTTTAATTATTTTTTCAAAGTTAATCGAATTTTGTAAATTAATTTTAGGTTAAATCTTTTTCTAACAAATAGTCAAAAAATATTTTGGCCAAGTCATAGGATAATCGCGTGTTAGCAGGCGCTTCAAATGCCTTAAAAACCTTCTTGAAGCATAAATAAGAACATTTTACCCATTTTTCTCTAATTTTATAAAGACTTAGTCTGTTAGAGTCTTTTTAAATAAAGTTTTCTTAATTACTTTTAAAAAAAATTAAGTGTTCACTCTTTCTGAGTATTTTTCTCAAATTGTTTAATACTTAGAACATTTCAAAAAGTGATTTTTCTAAAGATAGTAAAATTACGGCATAACAGAAATGACGACTCTGCTGGGGATTTAATTAGGTTTTAACCATAATGACTTGACTATTTTTTACTATTTGTTAATAATTATTGAATTGTTTTGCCTTATATATTCTTTATTTGCTTAAATTGCTATATTACTGCCATTTTGCATTCATGGCATTTTTCGTCACCACGACATTAAATGCAGTATATTAAAGAACGGTTTTGTGATACCGCAGCTGATTTTTTTTATACTTAACCCTTTTCGGAATGACTGATAATTTACTGGTTCGTCATGCGTCTAATGATTGTCATAGTTCCAGCCTAAATTATCTGTTTGGGTTTCCAGTCTTTCAGAAGCCACTCTTAGTCAACTAGCGTAGAGCGAAACCAAATCTATTTTAGCGCATTGAACTAAGATGACCCAACACCCAAGGCGTGTTGGGCCCATTAGAAAAACCACCATGAGTCCAAACCGGCCCACAGGCTAAACGGACGTTCATACTTATATGTTTATATTTGAAGGATGTCTACGTTATTTGAAAAATCATTGTCCCCTGGGGTAAGAGGTTGGTTATAGCTTATTCTAGTTGAAGAAAGAGTTTTACAAGTTACTAGTCCATCCAAAGGCATTGGCACCCGGAGACGACAAAAAGGTTCAAAAACGAAGGTCCTTCCATGGAAGCATAGTTTAAGACTGTGCCTCTACGTGGGACTGATCATTTGTATCCCTTTTCCCTACTATGTATTCCAATTCAATTTATTTATAAAACTTGTATAAATTTGGGTTTGGGGGCAATGGAGTGTTTCAAATGACGTTATACATTCTTCAAATCTCATTAGGCTTACCTTTGGCACAAAAGGGTCACATGTTTGTTTAGAACGCGCAATAATTGTTTATGTGTTTTAATTACTTGTGTGAATATGTTGCTTTATTTGGAGATATTCTAGCTCACTCCTCTTCAAATTGTTTTTAGAACCCCTAAGCACAAATATCAAGTCATTATTGAAAGTGCGTCTGAATTCCCTTCGAGTCTTTAGTTTCCATAAAAAAATTGAACTTCATCATTCAAATCTTTACTCTCCCATCTCAGTAAAAGGTTAACCTTCCATTTCAAATCAAAAAGAGATTCAAGTTGATCGAACTATGTAGGACCTGAATTCTCCTCCGTGAGATACGTAGGCAGTCTTTCAAGACTCGGTCCCCATTTTTGAGAAATTCTATTTATTTCAATCCTTGCAAGGAGATTAGAATTCCATCTCATTCAAACATCAGAAGTATAAAAGGACCTCGGCTCCACAAAAATTGACTTATTTGATTCACTAAGCTCAAATCAAATAGACAAATTACTGTCTATTTAGTCACTTTCCTATTTTTGTGGGCAAGTTTATCTTCGAGTAAAACATTTTTTATGTTTTTGCAGTCATGTGTGTGATATTTTGTATTATTTATCATCTACACAAACTAACACATTTGTCTTTTGAGTTATTTTTCTTTGTCAGGTACTCAAAACTGATGTGTTGAGAAAATGGCAGAACATCCATACTTCACGAGGTCTAAAGATCCCAAAGATTCCTTCTTTGACCAAAGTTTGTCAAAAGGCAAAGAAAAAGTGGTTGTAAAATGTAGAGAACACTGATTTGACCAAAATCAGTGTGAATGACCCTATCATCGCTGAATAGAAAAAGCAGATTGCACAATTGCTCCAACAGATTGCTGAAATGAGGGCTGAAATGGATAAGACCCGAGATTTAACAAATCTGGCTATCATTGCCAACACTCCTACTCCACACAACAGAAGACCTGCACTCCAATTTCCTACTTCAAATCCAACATCCGAACATTTTCCAAACAATTTGTCCACTGCTACAATTCCAAAACCTCCCATCATCGACCCAACCATTCCTAACCCACATCATGCTAGCTCCTCACACCAAAAGCTACCTAATTCTCAAAATTCAAATACCGCCAATCTCTAGAATTTTCCTCTCATTATTCAAATTCCTACTCTAATTGTCCAAAACAGACCAACTACTCAACCTATACCTCTAAAAACCGCATTTCATCTTCCAATATCGCCAGAATCCTACCCTTCCTCTACTACACATTTTGAAATCGAGCATTATGAGAAGAAGGAGAAGGAGTGGAAGGTCATAAAAAGAAAGACTGAGCAAAGCATCAGAGAAAAAGATTTGAATGCAATGAAGGACTTCAAATACACCCCAAACGTTGCGGGGTTAAATTATGAAGATTTGTGCATTCATCCACAATTGGACCTCCCGGATGGTTTTAAAGGGCCGAAATTTGACACTTTTAGTGGAGTTGAAAATCATTTTGCTCATCTGAGTGCTTATTGCGCGCAATTTATGGGAGTTGAAAAAGATGAGGCTTTATTAATGTGACTCTTTAGTCGAAGTCTGAAAGGAGAAGATTTTGAATGGTACATTTCTCAAGAAATGAAACAATGGTCGAGTTGGAACGCTTTGGCTAAAGGCTTTATGAAAAGGTTTTGTTACAATGTAGAATTCATTCCTGAAAGATACACTTTGGGGAGAATCAAACAGAAGTCGTGTGAAAGCTACCGAGAATATGTCTATCGTTGGAGAAGAAAGGCTGCAAGGTTTAGGCCTCCCATGACCGAGAAAAAGATTATTGAAGTTTTTGTTTGCATTCAAAAGACGGAGTACTACAATAGGATGTTGCTCATTTTAGAAGGGAAGTTCAGTGAGATAGTCAAAATTGGTGAAGCTATTTAAGACGGTCTCAAGACCAGAAAAATCATCTGAATGACTCCTCAAGATGAATCCTCACGACCAATAAGGAGGAAGAGGGAAGATGTTTCCTCTATCTCATTTGAATCGAGCCAAAAATCAAAGAGGCATGTCAGTCTCAATGTTTAAAAGACTTTACTATCCAAAACCTACCCCTTAGCTCCGCAAAATCCTTACCCCATCAAACCAAATTACCAAGCTCCACCGCCAAATTATCCAAATTATCAAGATCCACTACCAAATCATCATAATTACCAAGCTCCCCCACGAAACTTCCTAAATTACCAAGCTCTACCACCAAATTATCCAAATTACCAAGCTCCACTTTCATATTACCCAAATGTTCAACCAAGTCACTTTGCCAAATTACCCAAATGCTTCTCATACCGAACTCCACAATACCCAAATTTTCAAACACCGGCACCTGCTCGCCAAAATCCTCCACTTTATCATCAAGTACCTCCACCTCCACGAAATAATTACAATCTTCCTCGTCCAAAACTTGAGAAGAAACCACCTCGAGTCTTTACTCCTTTGGTTCAAAGTCGTACTCAGCTTTTTGAGAGATTGAAAGCAGTCAGTCTGATACAAATAATTGATCAAAAAAAATATCAATGTCAATTCCAGACATTACAGGGCCGATATTCATTGTGCTTACCATTCAGGAGGTATCGGACATATGACTGAGAATTGCATCAATTTGAAGCATAAAATTTAAGTCTTGATTGATCAAAGAGTTGTCACTCTTCAAACTGTCATAGACAATGCCAATAGTGATTCACTACCAAATTGTAAAGGGTTTACCATTAACATGATCGAGGTCAGAGAAAATTGGTTTGAGGATAAAGTTGTAATCCCGATCAATCTTGATAGCCTTGAGAAAGTTGTAGCTTCACTGAGAATAATTGAGAAATCCATACTTGTGGTCATGGCACCATATCAAGCGCTTGCTTTAGTGCCAAAAGAGGATCAGAACAAGAAGGAGGTCAATCATCTAGCGTCAAAGCTTTTGCTTCATTTGTATCAGTCTTTTCTGGTAGAGGAATATGCCAATGATGAAAATCTCAGAGAAGGAACTAGGGATCTTCTTGAATAAAGTGACGTTGTGCTGGAGGAATTGATCAAGACACCAGGCATACAAGACGCCAAGCCAATGGAGCAAGGTCTTAATTGGACTTCCACTACGCTCTTGATTCCTTGCTCATCTTGATAGATAAAGATGAATTTTATATAATTCCTAAAATTGGTGGTTGTTTGAATGAGGCTCGGGAGACACCTTTTATGCCATTTTTTTAATTTTCCTCGTAATATTTTGAAAAAGGAAAAATGGCCCATGGTCATGGCCAAAGTTCGTATTTCCTTATTTTCAATGAAAGCCTCTTCTATTGCGAAAATTTATTTCATTTGTTTTAATTTTTCTATCTAACAAACTTTGTGTTGGTTTTAGTAAAAATAATTTTAAATTTGTCAACATCATGTCATGTCACAAACTGAATGAACAAATGAGGTAGATGACGATGTGCTTAAAGAGTATGATGAGGAGATCATGACATCTGAATACATTGCCAAATAATTGAAATAGCTCGAGAATCAGGATAAGTCAAATCTGGATGACACATAAAAGGATGATTGTGTCAAAGAGACTAGAATCAAGGTCTATCCGACAGAAGCTCAGAAAAAAGAGAACTTAAGAGCTTGCTTAGGCAATACATCGATACATTTGTTTGATGACATGCCATGATTGAGAATAGATATTCATCTCAAGTGTCCAATCGACTCAAGTGCTATCAAGAGTTATTATATTTGAAGATTCAAAACTTCTTTTATTTTCTTTCCTGTAATCGCATCATTTGCTTGTAATCATCTTATGTTTTATAGTTAGAAAATTATCCTTTGTAACGAACTACGTCTGACCTGAATTCTCGAGAATGAGATACGTAAGCGATCTATGTCAGCCTCGGTCACCCCTTTTCCATATTCAATATTTCCTCTTTGTAACGAACTACGTGTGACCTGAATTCTCAAAAAATGAGATACGTAGGCGGCCTATGTCGGCCTCAGTCGTTTCCTCATCAAATTTTCATAATTTGGTAATCCTCGAAATGGGAACTACATTAGACCTGATTCCTGTCTCAATAGGATAAGTAGGCGCCACAAGGGTTCGGTCATATCTCCCGTAAGATTTCTATTTTCCTTTACAATAGAAACTGGGATAGAAGTTTTGAGAGGGACTCAAAAATTCTCAAGAAGAGGCTCAAACATTCTCAAGAAGAGGATCCCTTCAACAAGTCAAGACTTAAGATACATTGTGAGTTTCAAGTGGGACAGAATTTTTGAGGGGGTCTCAAAAATTCTACAAGTCGTATATCAACAGTTCGAGATATGCTGAGACATCTAATTAGGACAAAATTTTTTAGAGAGACTCAAAAATTCTCAAGAAGAAGATCTCCAACAAGTCAAGACTTAAGATACATTGTGAGTTGCAACTGGGACAGAATTTTTGAGTGGGTCTCAAAAAGTCTACAAGTCATATATCAACAGTTTGAGATATGCTGAGATATCTAATCCGGACAAAATTTTTTAGATAGACTAAAAAATTTACAAGAAGAAGATCTCCGACATGTAAAGACTAAAGTCTCAACAAGGATAGAATTTTTGGGAAGATCTCAAAAATTCCATGAGACATCTATCGACAACTTAAGATATTCCAAGACATCTAACTGGGTCAAAATATTTTGAGGATGACCTCAAAAATTTCTTCAAGCATCACTAGAAGTTTGTAGTTAATTTTGAACATTTCAAGCATGGTTAGAAGTTTAAAGCTAACTTCAAATGATCTCTAGCATCGTTAAAGTTCATAATCAACTTCAGCAATCTCCGACACCGTTGGATTTCAGAGTCAACTGCAAAACTTCCCAATCATAGTAGATTTCGGGAGGACCATGCTAGAAATTTCTCAAGCTTCAAGGATCTCTTCAATTCTCCAGAACAAGCTATCGGACACGTCAAAAGTTTGAACCAAGGACGTTCATTTAAGCTATGCATGACATGACATTTGACAGCGATTTTTTTCAAATTGATTCTCGAAAAAATCTTTTTCCTTACAGATTTTTAATATGTCAAATGTTTTGTATAATTTCATCTTATGTCTATCGAGAAGCAAGATATCACAGTGATCAACTGAAGATAGCAAGACAAGAAGCAAGCGATTGAAGAAGTCAACACAGATCAGTTCGTTTTAAAAATTAACAATTTTTCTGTTGATGTAAGTCTATAAGAATGCCTCAAGATCATTTTATCCCTCCATTCAATAAATACGGAGAATTCAAAGGGCGAGTAGCTCCCCAAAATTGACAACTTTTATGTGGATGCAGAAAAGTCATTGAAGCTCTTTAGAAGAAAAGAAGCAATTCAGAATATGAACAACAACACCTCGCTCGAATCTCCAACAAAGCACGAGTCACAACGAACACAAAGTGTTCAAAATAGGAGCGAGCGAAAGCATCACTCTCAACATGTACAAACATCTACAAAGACATCAAATTACATTTTTAAGCATCAAGAACGTTTGAAGAATATTCACAAATCCCGTCAATATCAGACACAGTAATGTGAACCACCCTGACGGACATCATCTTCAAGTGCCAAGAGGGCCATTACATATTCAAACACCGAGAGGGTCATCATCTTCAAACTCCGAAAGGGCCATCATGTATGCAAATGTCAAGAGGGCCATTGCATCTTCAAACGCCGAGAGGGCCATCATCTATAATTGCCAAGAGGGCCATTACATATTCAAATGTCGAGAGGGCCATAATCTTCAAAAGCCAAGAGGGACATCATGTATATGAATGCCAAGAAGGCCATTGCATCGTCAAACACCTAGAGGGCCATCATGTATGCAAATGCCAAGAGGGCCATTGCATCTTCAAACGCCGAGAGGGACATCATCTACAATTGCCCAGAGGGCCTTTGCATATTCAAACGCCGAGAGGGCCATCATCTTCAAACTCCGAGAAGGCCATTGCATCTTCAAACGCCGAGAGGGCTATCAACTACAAATGCGAAGAGGGCCATTGCATAATCAAACGCCGAGAGGGGCACCATTGCATCTTCAAATGCCAAGAGGGTCATTGCATCTTCAAACGCCGAGAAGGCCATCATCTACAATTGCAAAGAGGGCCATTGCATCTTCAAACGTCGAGAGGGCCATCATCTACAATTGCCAAGAGGGCCATTGCATATTCAAACGCCAAGAGGGCCACCATTGTATCTTCAAATGCCAAGAGGGCCATTGCATCTTCAAACGCCGAGAGGGACGTCATGCATTCAAAATTCCAAGAGGGACATCACATATTCAAACCATCGGGAGGGCCATCATGTACTCAAAATGCCAAGAGGGACACTACATCTTCCATTGCCAAAAGGCACATTGCATATTCAAACCACCAAGAGGGTCATCCTCATTATATTATCAAAGGTGACAATATCATTGTTTAATGGATCAACATCATATTGTTGATAGACCATCGTCATCTTACCAATCAAGCTTCGACAACATCAACCTACCATTGGATCAACATCATCCTGCCAATGGATCATCAATGGCAGCATTATCTTATCAATCGAGCATCATCAAGCATCATCCTATCAATGAAGTATCGTCATCAACAATATTGCATTATCAAGAAAGTCATCATCATTGTAGCATCATATCAATTCATCATCTATTGCGTCAAAACCGATAGAGGCTGACGTCAGAATATTCACAAAAAAAACATGTGCCGATTATGGTAAAACATGCCACTTCTCTATTTAAATTACAATTTCTACTAACAAGTTTATTTCAGTCTTTGTCGAGAGCATCCAAGAGGATGAATTCTCAAATCAAACCACAAGTGCGGACGACATCAAAAAGGATGCAGCACAACGTGGAACTTTTTCTTAGCAGCGAACTGAGACATAGTCCGAAGAGGAGTATCAAACTCTTGGGACGCGAACTGAGGAACGACTTCCACCATGATCAATTCACACCCCTATCAGAAGGCATGTGAGTTTTTTGTTGGGTTATCGGTTTCAATTTCGCATCCGGGAAACTTTTCACTCTCACCGAAGGCAACTTTCCAATCTGAGTGACAATACACCAAGAGCTTTGAAAATTATGTTTGTGTAAGTTCTTAATTATGGGTGTGAAGTGAACCACATTTATGACTAAGAGCTTGCAAACCTCTTTTTCATACTCGACTTACTTGTGACTCCTCTAGAACCAAAGGTTATCTTGCATAATAGATATCCTTTTAAACTGATCGAGTTGAACTACAAACAACCTGATTCCTATGGTTTAAGGATATGTAGGCGAGCTCAATGTTGAAAACTCGGCTGTGTGCCGACATCCTCTTTCAAATCTTATTCTCGAGCATTTCGGTCTCTTCATAATTCGATATCAGGATAGATTTTAAATTCTTTCATAATGGTCCGTCAAATCAAGCGTATCGGAATACAAGTGGCCTGAATTCTCATATATCCTGAGATATGTAGGAAACCCAATTCCAGGGTTCGGCCATAATTCCTAAGGTCCGTACCAAAATCTCTTTCCTAAAGATGAAGATGTGGTGGGTCAAAATTGGATTCGTCAATTTCATTTGCCTCGAATCTCTTTCATCAATCTAAGTCAAACGAGGGACAACTGTTGACACCTAATTTTTGACCTCCACAATGTAATTTAATCATCGGGGTTTTGAAATTCCAAAAGATTTAAAATAATCGACTTTATAAAAGTTCAAAATATTTTTTCAAGTTATTTTAAACCAATTTTTTCGCTTTTTATAAATTCTTTTAATAATATATATGTTTGTGCAATTTTGTATATAATTAGTATAATTTATAAATATTCAAAACTCACCTCAAAAAATGATTTTTGTTTAGAATTAACTATTTTGTTAATTGTTTAAATTAATGAAATTATTTAGTTTATACTTAAGTTTATTATTTTATTTTGTTAAGATTAAGAAGCTCATTAATTAATTAATATTAATTCATCGTGTTTAAATTTCAGTCAAATTCTTAAATTAAATTCAATCTGGCTATTTCGTAAATGCCAAGACCTAACCAATTTCCACCTCAAATCTTGAACCAAACTTTGGCCTTTATTCTTGGCCCAAATCAATTCCAATCAGCCCATTCCCTCAATTCCCAGCCCACCAAAAACAACAATACTACGATCCAATTCTCACACCAAATACCCAGCATACAACAGTACCCATCCGAACCCCAAACAACGAATCGCGACCCCACCACTGTGTTCATCTTCTTCACGCGATCAGGACACAAACACAGAAATACACAGCATGCAATAGCAGAGCTCACCCCATCCGCGATATCATACCAAAAATCTGGAAAATAGGTCGCGACTTTGACAACCACAAAGCAAGCGGCGAAGCGACAAACCCATCACCCTCACGTCCCTTTTTTCCCCCTTTCCGCAGAGTTTCAGAGCAACAACAACTCCCCATTACTTTTACTGTTTCCTCGAAAAGGAACGGGTAGATTCAAAATTCAAACGGATTTTACCCCAAAATCAACCCTATTTTTCATCTATTTAACATGGTTTTCTCTATGTGTTTGGGGAGGAAGATTTTCAGATTCTGAAACATAAGTTTATTTTTTTAATCGAAAGGAAAAAAATCAAGAGCTAGGTTTTATTTTGTATCAATTCTCTTATTGTTCGAGTTATGCTCCAGTGGTGTGAAAGCTTCACGGTCAAGCTCGTTGTCCTAGTCGCTACCCGGAAAAAGGTAATCTCTCTTCCTTTTTTGTGTAGTTTTAGTATGTAATTCCTAATTTGGATGTTTTGTGTCAGCTTTGTGTACTCAAAATCTCAAGTGTGGTTCTGTTTTTTCAAAGCTCGCTTAGATGCCATTCGTTTTCACTTTTCATACTTGTAACATGGAGCTCATCTTCTTTAAGCTTAATTTTCTGCTACATGATTGAATATGGTTTTCTTTATAGTTGTTCACCGTCACTAGTTTGGTCCATTTGATGTATCGGCATAAAGCTGGGGGCCATAATTTATTTTTCTCTTCTTTGTCACTCTTAATAAGATGTGGAAGTCCATAGCTATGTGTTGTTCTATACCATGTTTTTATGTGTCTTGCTTAAATTTTGGGCTCCTCTGTTGCATTTATTTCAGTCCTATGACATGTCTGAAGTTAGACTTTCTCTGTTCGATCTTCTCCTTGTCTTGATTCGTCATTCTGAATGTCGTCATGAGAATTTTGTTGCTTTACTTAGTCGTATTGTTGTTTAGAATCTGCCCTCATTTTGATAGTGTGTAGTAATTTCCTCTTCCTTTAACTCAACTTATTAGAGCCTTTAAACGGTTATTGGTATCATATGATTTGTTTTCCATGAGATGATGTCGTGTTGAGTTGATCATATTTAACTTTGGTCAATTGGCTACAAAAGTTTGCTACTATTATCATCAGGAGCATTATTATGACTTATAATTTATTCATTCTTTTTGCCAATGTGTATCCTTTACTTGTTAAATGCTTGTCATGTGCTTAAAGTTGTGTCTTATTTATTAATTCCATACAGTAGCACCTACTTTAGTAGCCCATATTTATTTTCCTTTTCATTTTTGTTAAAGTGACCTTTTTTTTATATAAAAGAAAAAATAAAATAATATAAATTTGGTGGTCTCTTTAATATTAACTAAGTGAAATTCAACTTAGTTTCTCTACTTGTGATTTGATATTATGCTATGATTTTTTATTTTGTCCAACTCTAATTCCTCTTCTTTTACTTTTGTTTGATTTATGTGATGTTGGAGGACTTCAATTCGGACTCTCTTTCCTCCTACATTTTGAATTGGTTCCAAACCCAACAAATCCTCCTTATCCAGTCGTCCTCATCCTGTTCAAATGAAAGGGAAGAAAAATACAGGTCTCGAAGAGCAAAAAATGAGTTGTATACAACGGTATACACTGACATACAGGTCAAGGTGCAGTGAATATAAGGCTAAAAATTAAAATACAGGTTGCAGGGGTTGAAAGGGTTGTATACGGTTGATATACAGTCCGATATACAAGAAAAATGGGTCAAAATACGACCCGCATACAAAAATATACAGTTGTTGTATACATTGTATAAAAGCAAGGAAATTGGGGCTTGCTGTTTTGACGCAATTGGGCCAAAAGCCCATATATTTGTGCAGATTTTTGATAGTTTTAGGATAGGTTGGGCCAAAGCCCAAAAATCTGATTTTTTTGCTTCCCTTTTATTTATCCTCCTTATTTGTTTATTTGTGATTTGTTTAATGCTAACCCTTTTATTTGATTTGGTTTAATTTAATTAAATCCCCAAAAGATGAACTATATTCTTTATGTTAGTTTATTTTAATAAAATTTCACTTCTTATCAACTCTTGTATCTTTATCTTTAATCAAAACCTTTTTATTAATTTAAAATAGTTTCATGCTTTACATTGGTACAAAATATCATTTTAAAAATGATTCAAACAAATCTTAAATAATCTAATTTTTTTGTGAAAATTCTAAATACTTATCTTCAAGTCAAATGTTTCTATTAAGGTCCCATTTTCTTAAAAAATAAAAAATTGTTCTTTGTTTAACTATTATTTCAAAGTTAATCAAATATTGTAAATTATATTTAGGTTAAATCTTTTTCTAATAAATAGTCAAAAAATATGTTGGTTTTGTCGTAGGATAACCGTGTGTTAGCGGGTCCTTTAAATGCCTTAAAACCTTCTCAAAGCGTAAATAAGAACCTCTTCCCCATTTTCTCTAAATTTATAAAGTCTTAGTCTGTTAGAGTCTTTTTAAATTAAGTTTTCTTAATTTCTTTAAAAAATAAAAGGGCGACTCTTTCTGAGTATTTTTCTCAAATTGTTTTATACTTAAAACATTTCAAAAAGTGATTTTTCTAAAGATAGTAAAATTGCGGCATAACATTTAATATGTAATCCGTGGAAATCAATGCTTAGCACCGAGTGGATATTGAATATGAGATGGAAGCTTCTACGATAGTTGAGTCCAGCTTCCCAATGAAAGCTTTTACGCTAGTTGAGTCCGGCTTCCCAATGAAAGATTTTACACTAGTTAAGTCTGGCTTTCCAAATGGGTTCCCTCTACCAGAGTTGAGTCCGAGTTCCCATAGTATGTATCTCATGAGATGGAAACCCTCTATCTTAGTTAAGTCCGGGTTTCTAATAGGAATCTTATTATCCCATAAACTATGTGCCCTCATAGGTTATTTAGCTAGTGGATCCACCTAAGCTAAGAGTATGGTTCTACCTTAGGCAAGTAGGACAACCCCTTTTCGGTATGGGGTAGACACCCGATTCCATGGTAAGCTCACATGGTCTATGTCGGTTAAGGTTTATTCCCCACTATGACAATAGTATGAACAAGAATATGAATTATGAACTATGGTTACTCAAGAAGCTTTACTTAGTATGGGTGAGATAATGGGGGGGAGGGGTCTTATTCATGCATTGCACAAGTATGCTTTGAGAGTATTTATGGTATTTTCCTTTTATGATATGATGATCAATGTAATGTATATGCTTATGACTTATGTTTTTCCACTATCTTCATAATGATGTTTTAACTTAGTAAATTGCATGCATTCAACTAAAATGTACCTTTTAGCATGTTTTCATGGTTTTTATGCATGGCTTCATACTTAGTGCATTTTTGTACTAACCCATACTTTTCCTACATTTTCCACAAGTGTAGGGTCCGGTTCTCAAGGTGCTCATCATTGTGGCTAAAGCTTAGATTTTCTTGTTCTCCTAACTTGTTGGTGAGTCCTCATGATTCGTGGACAGATGTTATCTTTGTAGTTCTTTTCTTGTATTTCCTTTTTGGATTATGTTGTATGGGTTGTGACCCTATTTGATTCAAGTATTGTAATTGATGGCTATATTGAGACAAGTCTAGACTTCCGCTTTCCTTTATGAAAATTTTGGACTTGAAATGTGCTTTTACTCTTTATTGTTCTATTCTTATGTTATGATATGCTAAGTGGCTTACATGGTGCCCTTTCTGGGTTCTATGTGCATTGTTACATCTAGGGGGTACCCCTGGGTCGTGACAATTGAACTTAGGAGGAGCATTAGAGGAACCTTGACTGGAAAACCTTTGTCAAAAACTAGGTCGACCTTGTCCATCGGACCTTGCATTAGAGAAATTTCCATCTCTGGTCCTAGCCCTTTTTACCTCCCTAGACTTTCCTAAAGTTTTTCCTCCTCAATTTGTTGTGCATGCACCATAAGACGATAGATGTCCATGTCATGAATGAGCATGGAGGTTCGGCACTATTTAACCACCATTTTGGACACACCCGATACTAACTTACTCATCATATCCCTTGGATCTGCAACCATTGACGGAGCATACTTGGACAATCGAGTGAATTTTAGAGCATATTCTCTCACACTCATACTTCCTTGTCGAAGGTTAATGAACTCAAGCACATTGGCTTCCCTCATCTCAAGGGGAAAAAACCTATCAAGAAAAGTGGCCTTAAACTTCTCCAAATCAACAGGACCCACATCTTCTAGTCTCCTTTCTTTCCATTTGTTATATCATATTTCAGCCACACCTTTCAATTGGTAAGCGGCCAACTCCGCCTTTTCCACCGGCATAACTCCCATGATCATCAAAACCTTATAGACCTCATCAATAAATTCTTGAGAATCTTCCTCAACGTTGGAACCATGAAACTCCGGAGGATTCATCCTTGTGAAGTCGCTGACTCTTGAAGCCGTCGTACCCACATTTGGGTTCATAGGAACCACTACCTCCCTATTTTCTTGGGCCATCACAGCTTGGGCCAATACTTAAAAAAGCATCCCTAAACTCCGCATTAGAAACTTGTTCGGCCAAAGGATCGACCAGAACTTGAGGAGCTTAGGGAGGAGCTTCTTGTTCTGCATTCTCCCTCGCATTCCATAAGTTCAAGCTTATGTTTATGTTTTAGAATTCCCCTTACATGCTCGTACATTACATTTACTCGGCCATTTGGCTTGCATCGTTTCATGATACAGATACAGGAATTGAGGATCATCAACAGGCATTTCATTGAGGTCATGTGATATTCCAGTCAGCTTTACCATCTTATATTCCAGAGGACTTCACATTTATCTTACAGTAAGTAGTTTTGAGATGTCATGGGTCTTGTCCCGATATCCTTCTGTAATAGTAGAGGCTTTATAGATAGACCGAGTTGAAGATTTTTTGTATTTACTTTTAATTTGAGTATTGTTCAGACTTTTAATAAGGTTGAGTTTATTGAATTTATTTTAATTTTAAGCTTTTGTATTCTTGAGTAAGTCTTCCGCTTGTAGCCAGCTAGGATGAGGGTTTGCTTAGGGACCATCAATGGTTCTCTAGTGCCAGCCACGTCCAGGGTGTAGGCTAGGGTCATGAAAATTACCCACTCAAATTAATCTCTTTCGAGCATCAACCAGAGAATGGAAGTAGGAATTAACTTTGCAACCTTAAGTTAACCCCATGATAATTAGATCAAAAACATACATGAACAACAACTAAACAGAGCATAGTGCAATACCCACTACATCAAAATTAACACACAACCCCATTAGAGCACCCCTAGATCTTGGGGTTTTAGACCATTCACAAATAGTAAAGAAAGAATACCTTCCATGAAAGCAGTCGTTGGTAACTTGAAATCAAGCAATTAAGAGTAAACCCACTTTGAATTTAACTTCGAATTATCGAATTCAAGATTCAAATTATAAATGTCACGATCCAGGGGTAGCCCTAGATGTAACATGGTGTATAGAACCCCGAAGTACTCCATACAAGCCACTTAGCTCTCATAACATAAGAAATAGAACAGTAAGAGTAAACCAATAGTCCAAGTCCAAAACATTTTATAAAACGAAAAGCGAAAGTTTATACTCTTGTCTCATCATAGTCATCTAATACAATAGAATGAAATTGGGCCTAGCCCATACATCATGTCTAAAAGAGAAAATACATGAAAGAAACTCAACAATAAGTGTCAGTCCTCGAAGCATGAGGACTCACCAAAGCTCAGGAAACAATCAAATCACCAACTAGCCACGAAGCTGAGAACCCTGAATATCAGACCCTACATTTGGGGAAAATGTAGGCAAGAGTATGCATTAGTACAAAACAATGTACTAAGTATGATAGCCATGCGTAAAATATTTAAAACATGCTAAAAGGGACATTTCATTTCATGACATGCAATTGACCAATTTAAACATGATATAAAAGACTTATAAAACATGTCATAAATCATGGTCAATGCAAGTTAACTTTTTCTTCAAAAGCTTTGAACTCATATACGTTACTTCTTGAAGTAACCTTAGTTCATTATTACTTGTGGGGAATTAGCCTTAACTGACATTGAGACCATGTGAGCTATAACATGATCCCCCAGTGTCTCCCACAACGAAAAAGGATTTTCTACTTGCCGAAGGAAGAACCTCAACTTCTAGCTTAAGTGGATCCACAAGCTAATCAACCTATGTGGGCCCATAGTTATTGCACAACCCAGGGGTACCCCCTAGACGTAACACGGCGTACTCGACCCCGAAGAGGTCTAATACAAGCCCTTAGCATCACAACATAGGTAATAGAAATAGAAATACGGAACAATTTAAAATTTTACAATATAAGTCGCATTTCATATAAACAAGCGGAAGTCTTTCTATACTTTTTGTCTCAAACCATCTAACATAACTCTTTGAATAAAACTTCTTGGGACGCAGCCCATACAATGTCTAAAACATAAAGAAATGACATAAAAGAATTAAGGGTTTGTCCTCAAAGCTGTGAGGACTCACCAATTCTTCAACTCTTCTTGATCCTTGGAAACCTAGCCTTCAAAGCAACTCAAACTCCGAAACCCTACATTTTGATTAAAATGTAGGCAATATGCGTTTAGTACAAAATGTAACCAAGTATAGAAAGCTAAAACAACATCATAAGAGCATCTCAAATGGTTAGTCAACATAAGACATAAGCATAAGAGATAATAACATACTCATAACATAATCGTCATACTCTTAGAATAATCATCATAATCATAGCATAATCATCAACATAAGCTTCATATAAACATAAGTCAACATAAGACATAGTCATACTCATATAAGCATAATAGACTCTTAGTCCTCTTTACCATAATAGCACCATTCTCAAGTAACCTAAAAAACATACAAGTGCAAGGCAAGAATAGCATCCCATAATACCACCCAAGCCAAGTATACCTTTTTGGTCATCTTAATCATAGTCTACATACATGGTAAACTCTAAACTTCTCTACCATAAGGGTTCCATACTCCTAAGTAACATCAAGACGCACTTGTGCAATGCATAAGAGGCATCCCATACTACCCTTCACACTAAGTATAGCCTTGAAGTCATCCTAGTCATATTCACCCTACTTTAGCCTCATTATTAGCTTAACTCTCATAACTAAGGGAATCTCTCACCTTTAGTCAACTATAACTAGGAAGGGCAACTATAGCACAATCTTATCTCAAAACTTCTCTTTAATGACCCTAAGTCATACTTGTGCAATGCATGCATAGCACCCCATAATACGATACATGCTAAGTACTACCTTTAGGTCCTCATACTAACCCTTCTTGGTTTGGAACCTAGTTCCTCTCTTTAACTTTAGAACACTATGAGGTACTCTCTAAAGCACACCTTAGTTCATTATTAGTTTGAACCCTATGAGATACTTCCTTTAGTATGTCTAAGTTCACTATTAGCATGGATACTATGAGATACTTACTTAAGCATGTCTAAACCCCTTTTCTACTTTGAACACAATGAGATACTCTCTTAAGTATGTCGAAGTTCATTCTTCACATGGACCCTATGAGAAACTACCTTAAGCATGTCTAAGTCCACTTATACTCTTGAATACTATGAGGTACTTTATTAAGTAAGTCTTAGTTCAATTATGCTTTAGAACACTATGAGATACTTCTCAAGCATGTCTTAGTTCATAGGATATGGAGATTGCTACTAGGAACCTTAAGTCAACTATGTGAAGGCTCCCATTTCATGATACATAACTTTGGGAAAACCCGCACTCTACTTCGTAAGAGTTCCCCCTTTAACTTGGATAGTCCTCACATCAACTAGGTGTTTGCTCTCCTTTCTTCTTGGAGTCCGGACCCTATCTTGTGTGACACTCCATCTCATTGTCAATATCCACTTGAAGCCAAGCATACACCCCAAGGTTTACTTGTTAAGCCTTGCTTAACACTTATATCTCATGGAAGGATGTCCTTGAAATCCATCCATGCTCAAGTGATTCTATCACTTTCATCTATCAAGCATTCATAAGGTAGATAAGGTGAGTATAGGCCTTTCACCACAACCCAACCTATTAGACTTCTATTCTCTTTTAGACTTTGCTCTCAATGCCTTAGCATCAATAGTTAATCACCTTAGCTTCACTCAAAAGCCTTAGCTATCATGATCACAACCTTACTCTCAAGGTTTCTTTTTTAATCTCTTCTTTATACCTAGATTTCAAGGTAATTTGATCACATCTCTCATTACTAGGTGATTCTATTCTTAATTGATCATAAAGGTTCAATTCTAACTTTACAAGTCAATATCAATCATATACAATAGAGCCTAGTTCAATTCATGAATATATGATCCTAACTTTGATCAATTACTACGCATAACATTGCATTAGGAAGATCACCTATGAACCTTCAACTTTGCCTCTAATGGCATAAACCCACAAAGATCAAATTCATCAATTTAGATTAGGGTTTACCATATAAATCACATGAAATAATAATTGGGTGATGTCTACTAGATTGGAATCACACCCAAACCCTACCCACAATGCAAGCACAACCCTAGCTAGAATTGGGTTTCTGATTTCACAAGTGGGAAAACTATGGGTACTCTATGGGTGGAAGGACCCATAGATGATTAAGATTCACATACCTTCAATCAAATCCCTACACAAAGCTTGAATCAATGGTGAATTCGACCTAGTTGTTGCTCCTCTTCTTCTTGTTTCCTTCTAGAGAGAGAATATTTGGAGAGTGATTTGAGAGTTCTAAGATGAATGAATTAATGAGTTAGTTTAGGGGCCTATTAAGCTTATATAGGAGGTAATTTAACTAACTAACCAACCTTCCTTAACCCTAATTAATAACTAACTTAATTCCTAAACACCTAACTAAAACTAAAAATCTTAAAACCTGGCAGCATCTACGCCCACCCATCCACGGACTGTGGATGGGTCTATGGGCCGTCCTGTGGTCTCGTGGTTTGCACCTGAGGCTTGTCTTGGCAGGCCTCAACAGGCCTTGATCTACGCCCATGACCTACAGTGCGTGGTTTGATCTACTGGCCGTAGATGACCATCCGTAGGTCATCAAATTTTCCAGATTTTTGGGACTGTTTTGGGGTCCTCCTCAAGGATCCCCTTGGGTGGTCCTTGGGGAGTCGTACCCGGATGTTTAACCACTAAAAATCCTCATACAAGTTTTAACCCTCATACGACACGTTTTAACCCTCATACAAGTACGGGAATAATTTTTACAAGTTTTAACCCTCATATGACACTCCAAAACTCTTACCAAAGGCTCTAGAACTCACTAATTCAACTCACTAAATTCCGGGGTGTTAAGTTATGGGATAAGGAGATTGCTTCTAGCAGCCTGGCCTCTACTACGGGAGAGCTTCCATCTTATGAGATTGCTTTGGAAACCTAGCCTTTACTACGGGAGAGCTTCCATCTCATATTCAATATCCGCTCGGTGCTAAGCATATATACCACGGAATAGTTATTAAGTCTTGACTTATCTCATAATCCATGGAAACGTTTCCTTGTACAACCAAACCAAACTAGTTTCATTAAGATAGCTCCTTGTCTTTGATTCAATTAAGTGAGAAAGACTTTCAACCTAAGAATCCTTTTTATGTGAGAAAACATTTCACATCATGCTAGTTATTTGTTTTTGAGAATGTCCTTTCAATAACACAACAACAACGTCACCGTTGGTACTTTACTCTCAATGCACCTTTAAAACATTTGCATAGATTTCATAAAACAGTGCATAAGTCCATAATTCACCTCTTGAGGTCAATACCCAGTTTCAATCATCAATACTTAGAAAATATGGGTTAGATATGGATTTCATCATAAATACATGTAAAGCTTGCAATACATGCTTAATTTCATAAAAATCTTTCTTGAAGATCAAAATCCCACATCATATGATTCATAACTTGAAAACATGGGGATTACATGGGTTCATGTGGGAAATAATCATAAAATCATCATGTATCATCACTTCATGCATAAGAGATCATAATTCTTATCATTTAAATCAATAATAAAGAGAACCCATGATAGTTGAAGAAAACCCTAACTTAATTGGGAAATTCTAATCTTTGAAATTGAGGAATTTAGGAACTCCATGGATGATTACTAGCATACCTTGACTCCAATTTCTAGCCTTCAATGGAGGAATTGGGACCTTAGCTTGAAACCCTAGATGAATCCTTCTTCTTCTTCTTCAAGTTTCTAGAGAGAATATTTGGAGAGGAATTTGGTTTTCCTTTTGTGAAATAGAAAGAATGAAGTAAATGGGTTAGTTTGGGGGTTGAAAAATCTTATATTGGGGTCTTAGTGAAGGGTAAAACGACGTAGTATAGAAACTAATTAATTAGGAAATGACCCAACTGCCCTTAGAAATAACTGACAGTAGTGACCCACGAGACCCCCACCGACGGACCGTGGATGGACCAACGGTCCGTCCTGCACACTCGTGGTTGGTAGTTAGAGAGTTTTGCCTGGACCCATGGCTCCATGGACCGTGGACCTACCTACGGTCCGTAGGTCCAATCATGGTTCATACCCTGGTGAACCTCTGAGGGACAAATCCACAGACCCACCTACGGTCTGTGGCCCACACCACGGACCGTGGTTGGCCCCTCGTGGATGGAACCTAGGAAGTATGAATTTTACTAGGCTTCCATCCTCGTGTGTGTGTGTGCGCGCGCGTGCTTCTTAATTCTTATTTTTACTTGTGAACGGTAAATTAAAAATATAGGCATTTAAGAAAATAATATATAAGAATTTAATATAACAAATAAATTATTTTTAAAATCTATAAATTTGTATCAGTATGCGATAGTAAAAAGAAAATTAAATTTAAATCATTAGTATTTCCAAAATAACAAATATTCCCATAATTAATACCGACTATACCTGAAATTTGTTTTTGAATTAATACACATTATTACGTTATTTTATTTATGCTAAAAGTTTGATTGGGAAAAAAATATTGATCAAATTTGATTTAATATTTTTGTTAACAAATTTATTCTTTAAAAATAATAAAAAATAATAGTAAACACTTAAAAAATTTCTATAAAAAATGATATTAAATTTGTAAATAATTATATTGGGGCCATATACGGGCCTTCGGTTACCTAGTATATATATAAAAGAGAATCCTAGGCTCGCCTATGTGGCACCCTTAGAATTTAGGTATTTATTTTTTGTTTTCCTCCGTACTTTTATATTTTTAACCCTTATTTGTTGTAAAACTTAAGAACAAAAGAACAATATAAAGATGAAGACAAGAAGAATATAAGACAAGAGGAACAATATAAGATAACTTTCTTTCCTTCAAGTGTTTACCAAATCTTCAAGTGTGTACAAATGAAACCTTATGCCTCTATTTATAGTGTACCATAGAGGCATACAAAAGTTTAGTCATAATCATGAAATTAAATATGAATATAATGGAGGAGGTTATGGAGGTGACAGGTTACAAGAATAATGATTATAAAGGTGGAGGTTATCTTAATAATGGAGGGAAGTAGTGTAGCAACTTCTTGGTGTAGTGGACATCCACACTATATTACTTTATAACACTCCCCCTTGGATGTCCATAGATAATATGCCTCGTTAAAACCTTACTACATAAAATCCTTTGGAAAAAAATCCTAGTGAAGGAAAAAGAGTACACATATCTTTTAATACGCTTTGAATGTTGTCTCGTTAAAACCTAACCAAGAAAACCCAATTGGGATAAAATTATTGTCAATGAAAAGAGTATAACACATATTTTTTTCGTGATAAAAACTTTGCTTGATATCTCGGAGACTATGCATTCCAATCTTATATCACAACTTCCCAAATATTGGTGTTGGAAATTCTTAGTGAATATGTTTACGAGATTATCACTTGAACGGTTCTTTTGAATGTCTATCTCGCCATAATCATGTGTGAAAAAGAATTTTGGTGAAATATTCTTTGTCCAATCTCCTTTGATTGTATCCTCCCTTCAATCGAGCTATATATTATTTTTGTATATGGTGGCTGGAATATCCTTTTCCAAGGAAAATCACATATTTTCTGAATATAATAGATCATTATTCCAACCAAACACACTCCCAACTTACTTCATAGATCAATATTATTTCTACATGATTTTACTGAAGTTTGATTCTTTGAATGTAAGATATTGTTGTGGCTCCACATGTAAACAAATATCCAATGTATGTTCGAGCTTTATGCGGATCAAATAAATATTTTGCAACTACATAATCAAATAGTTTGTGACTCGGAGATTGATCATTTCAATTTTATTTAAAATCATTTTTTCTTCTCAAAGAAAATCACGCATCTTCTATGTGTTGAGTCACTTGATTTGTTAGTTTATTGGCATAACTTGAATGATAACATGACAATTCCTTCACATAATTTTCGTTAGGTAGATCAAATAATCTTCTAGCATTTGCATAACCAACAATCTGTAAGTGCACCAATTTCACTAATACATGATATTTTTTTAATCATTTTCATAAGATCAAAAAGATTATTTTTCTGTGTTAAGCAGTCTCAGAACCATTGGGTACTCAATGGAATTGCTTTAGACCTTCTGAATCCTTCAAGGATTTTCATATAACCTTCATCGTCTAGTTAGACATAATAATCATTTATTAGACATATTCAAGTATTTCATCTATAGCCATACTGAAACAAGTTTCATTGCATCCACCACTGGATATATCTCCATTAATAATGTCAGGATTTTTGTGAAAACCCTTCATGCCTCGAGGCACAAATCGCACTGACATTATATCTTAATCTATGATCTATGAACTATAAGCTCAAAACATCACTTTCTAAGTGAAACAAAATATACTTGAATATTGCATTTTATTTAT